>NW_005188254.1:3990-9898 GCF_000239375.1 Pundamilia nyererei
AAACAGGTAAGATCAGGAACATAAAATATGATGTTTGCAAAGTGTAACATTAAAATTTGTTGCCGTATGTGTGTGTGTCAGTTTCTTATTAATGTTATTGACATGGTGTCTTAACCTAATGGATTCTTTTAATTCTAACAGTGATGGCAGAAGCAACTACCAGAACAAGAGGGCGAACTTGCTTCAGATTCATCAAATGCTTGTTTGTCTTTATAATTCTGTTCATCTTATCTCTTCTGTGCCTTATTTTCATTGCAATCTGGGCCAAGAACCAAGTGGTAAATTCCTCCTTTGTCAATCTCTTGATGTGGCAGTAATTACAGGATTATTTGTACATACATGTAAATTCTTCCAGTAATTAAGAGCTCATTAAATGTTGGAATTGTTCCTTTTTTATAATGGTATAACCCATATAAGCCGCTGTTGTTCTCTCAAGATTCAGCAAATACTGAAAAGAGTAAGCGAAGACATTGACAAACACAAGGTGGGTCAGTTTGCACGTTTCTCAAAAGGCTTTGAAAGTCTGTTATGTGTGTTGACAGAAAACAAAAATAATTCATTATTTAAAGTATTTTCTTTATTAATTCTGTTTTAATAAACATATTATGAAGTGATCAAATTTAAGATATTTGTGTTTTGTTTTGTTTTTTTGCTTGTGATAATTTTTATTTTTATCTACCTTTACCCTTACCATTACCTTCTTGGCTACTGTTAACTGAATGCCTTGTCTGAATGTTAATCAGACAATGCCATTGGTCAGTTGCAATGTTGGTCCTGGACAAATATATGTTGCAACGACAACAACACAGTAATATCAGATTATGCAAAAGTCATACAAGTACGGTATTTCTCTGTACTTACTACACTACTCAGTATTGTGTAGTAAATTGAATTGTATCATATTTATTTCCATTAGGAAGATGGCGTGTATAGAAGAGCTGCAATCACAAAAATATTTGATCTCGCAAGTTCACTGGACAGCAACAAAAAACTGGTAAATTAAAATTGACCAATTTGTTATTATTTAAAATATATATATATTGTTTGATTTTATATGCTACTGTTTATATTCTGTAACACACTCACTATGTTCTGTTCCTTTCCTTTCAGGAAATATTCAAGGAAACCCTTCAAACAGCGATAGAACAGGAAGAGAGACTGAAGGTGGGTCTGTCAGTCTCCAGTTTATTCTCAGAAAGTCCATAATATGAGTAGAAATACTATATGTGAAAAGTTTTATGTTTCTCCTTTAGGAAGAATCCAGGTACAAAATGACAACCCTCTTAAAACAATACAATGAAAAAATGAAGGAACTTATGCCTAAATTTAAAGAAGCAATGATATCATCATATAATTTTCCACCACTCCGGGAAATAGTTGACATTACATTTCACATGTTGAAAAAAACCAAAACTTACATAGACAAGAAGCTGGATTTGCTGCAAGAATAGAGAAAGGAGTAAATGACAGGAGTAAATGATGAGCTTCAGAAAATTGTAAGAAAAACAATAATTTGAACTTGTGTTTCTCTTTTCATTTGTTGACCTATGTAATGTATATCATGTATTTGTGAAAGGATATAATCTGAATTGTTTTTGTGACTTTCTCTAATTGTATACTTCTTAGTTGCATAACATCTTGTTCTATAATGGTCTCGGAGCTGTATTATAAAGTGAAAAGATTTACTCCTGGTGTGAGGCCTAAGCAAGAGCACAGTTGAGCTCTTTGGTTTTGATGCAATAATGACTGCAGTACTGAAATCAGGATCCTTGTGTAGGCAGCACAACTTGTCAGTTAGTTGCAGTTATTTAAGTTCCAGTGTTGCAGTTGTTTAGGCTGTGTTTAACTTCCTTATCATAAAGAGATCCGAAAAATGCAGACCTGCATAGTGTTCTGTTCTGAAACTAAACCTGAGGTTTCCAAATCTAGCTTGTGCTTCCACATGTATGATCTGGTGTTGGCAGCATGTAACCAATCATAGACATGAACAGGTCTACTGAGATTCTCTGCTGACAGAAATATTATTTTGATCGTATGAACTAATGTAATCAAAACAAGAACAACACGTTTTCACTCCTAACTCATCAGAATGTGACCCCTAAATGACTTCCCTAAACCTGCTCATCTGGAAATCCGGCATTTCATCTAAACAAAAGGCACTTATACTTAAACAGATATACGTGTGTTTGCTATACCATATATCAGCAAGAGAAGATACTTTCATGACCTTAGGGTGTGAGTGTGCATGCCAGAGTGTTCTGGCATGCACACAAAGTCTTTGCAGACTACTAAGGATCACACATCCTATCACTAAACAGCTGATTATACACCTCTAAGCATATATGGTTAAATATTTCTAAGCACAAATGACAATCAACAATATAAACCTGACATTTCCGCCCTGTTTGACATTTATGCAAGAAAAGTTCCCAGTTATGAACACCTTATGTTTGACAGTTTCAGTGCAGGCATTTTTATTCTCAGCATCTGTTAATCATCCTAAATTACTGTAGGAGTACACAGTTTGACAAATGTATTAGCAGTTATCCTATTCCTCACTGATCTCATTCAATGGTAAACTGCATCCAACAAGTGAACAAATGAATTGTTAACCATCAAAATAAAAAAATAACATTTTCAAAACCATCCCAGCTTGGTGGTGCTCCTCCCCTAGACATGTAAATCACATGTCTCTCTGCAGAGTGGTTTAAGTTCTGCAGGGCGTCATAAATGTCTCTTCCAGTTGTTTCCATCACTGTCCATAGGATCAGAGTCCAAATGTACAGTATGTAGAATAGGAGGCTTTCATTCAAACATACCAGGTGCTTTTGTTGTTTGTCAATGAGGCTTTCGGCTATCTCCAAAGCTGCAGACCTCGTCAGCACTCCTGTTTTATGGCCTCTATCAACCCACATCACCTCACTTCAGGCCTTCGTCCTGTGGGGGATACTTATGACTCCTCTATTGTCCGTTCATCTCTGCAACCCCTCTGTGGAAAGGGTGTTGGATCCAGTTATCTTACTGCTGTTATGATCCCACCTATTGAGTCACCTCAGCAGTCTTGTAGAAGTGGTCATGATGCAAATGATAACAACAATGACACAAAGGAAGACCCTCTTCAGAGTGTCACTGCATGTATAGCACAGGAGATTGCTGCCATCACCACCACAGCTTCTGGTTCCTGCGCTTTTCATAGAATCATGATGCCATCCTTGAACTCCCTTTGTGCTGTCGATGGAGCGTGGCATGCTCCCCTCATCCTTCAGGTGCCCGTCTGTCATCCACAATTTCCTCTGTTGGCCTCTGGAAAGCCCCCTTGGCACAGCCCTCATTCCAACGCAGCTTCATGGTTATTGCTGTGACTCTGGAATCTGATCTCATAATGACCAGCAGGGCCCCAACCAGCACAGCCTTTGACCTTGACCTTTGACCTCGACTACTGCCTGGGCTGTCAGCTATGCCTGGAATGGTTCTTGCTTCTCCTTGGGCCTCTGAAGATTTCTCAGGAGGTTCCACCCTTTGGGATGATTTCTCCCAGTAATATTCAGGCTGCTGCACCTGTATCTCCTTACTAGGAGGAGAAACTTCTATTTGGAAAACATGTCAACCATCATCAAACCACATTTCCCTTTAGTTCAGTGAACTTAACTTATAGGCCGTCAAAGCCTCATCTGAACATGGATGCACCACTTGCATAGGTTTAATACCTGTAAATGAACTGTTAATCCCACAAATCACTGCAAAAATCATATAAGACATAAAAAACATTGTTTCATATTAATCCTGAACCCCTCCTCTTGACGTATGGACACTCCCATGAGTCAACTCACCAAACTCTAGATTTCTGTCTTAAAGAAAAAGGTTAGTTAGATCATTTCCCAGGAAACATCAGGGCGTCACCTCCTCTGAAGCCGCACCACTCCGGACCTTTAACCCTGCAATACAATACGTCAGTGTGTTTTGCATATTAAGTTTGCTTAACACCTGGCTCCGCCAGGAGCCTGCATCCACACCATCATGGCCTGGAACCCAAGACCTGGAAGTGAAATCAAACGTCACACTTACAAACAATCGTAGATCAGAAGAGTAATAAAGCATTCAGCATCAGCAAGACAAGTATCATGTGCAGGTTTTCTCAAATCAGTAAACTACAATTATTGCCATAATTTGCCCCAGACATGGATCATCCCATGTATTTAGTTAACATTACAGTAATCGGTGACTGTCCTTAAGCAAAGTCACTCCACTCATTTATCACTATGAGCTCAATAGTGGCCAGCTAATGAGCCCCAAATGAAAATATTCCATAAACACTGCATCTCCCATTTGTTTTCTTATGTCACTTGTCGGTCTCTGCTGAATCCTCTACATGCATTCTTAGAAAAAAAAACATCAACCACACACATGGACAATCCCGGTGGTCAGGCACAGGTCAACAGGTTCCAGAGGTGCTGTAAAAAGACCATAAAGTTAGCCATCCATAGCTATCAAAAGAAGTGACACTGGTTTCAACATAGGAAATGTCTCACATATTATTCTCATTGCCAAAGTAACCACAACATTTCCCCAACAACATAGTATAATAGCATCACCAACTCATAACCTGTAAACACAGTTTCCTTCACACATAAACCCAGAAATCCTGTGAAAAAGCATTAACCAGTTGTGTCCTGCCAGAAACCTCATGATCAAATCACATGAAGAACTGTAATGCTGTAGAAAAGAGAATGCAAATGTTAGTGCTCCGCAGGTGTATACACACTTTCTCAGTGATCTCCGTGAGCAACACAAGGTAGTGAATAACACCCTTGGTAAATTCAAAACACCCAGAAAAATTACAACTAAAAGGCTAAATTTGCAGAGTTCACATAGTCATGTGACCCACATTTCCTCCTCTGGTCTCTTCCTGCTCCTGCAACAAAAGACACACACACACCACCCTTTTGTCATGCCTAAGTGGAGGTGCAATCTTACATACTGGTGTAAAATCAATCAGGTCAGTCAAGTCTTGTCAGCTTTAACCAGTCAAGGCAATTCCCCATTTTTATTTTCACTCATTTTCCATTCATTCATTCATTCATTCATTCATTCTTTGCTGATTGTGGAACCTATCGTCGTATTTCGTTTCCACCCTCAGCAAAATGACGTCATTTCAAAAAGAAAAAGAAGAACTTTAGATCGGATTACCTCGCGGAATCCTTTTTGGGCAGGATTCAGCGATTTAATTGTCCCAAATAAGTCACTTATTTGGGACAATTTTCTAATTGTTGTTATTGTTGTTTCAGCAACATTAAATTTAAAACATGTACTTTTGAGTGAAAATATATATTTATAATTTTAATAAATGACAAATTAAAAAGGCATGAACATTTTTTGTATGGAAAAAATATCGAACCGTGACACCAAAGTATCGAACTGAACCGTGAACTTTGTGTATTGCTGCACCCCTAGTTTTCATGGTGAAGCTCAGATATCCGAGTGTAAGTGAATGGAGCATCGGCTTCTCCACTATGAGCATCATGTTAGTGTAACCCACATAAAAATAAAAAGAACTGCGTCTATAACTAAATTGGAATCTTAAATTCCAACCGGAGCGTGTCCGTGAAGGCATCGTGACGCGTCATGACGCACGCCACGCCGCGCTGCACATGCCTGTTGTGACCAATCACATTCGCGAGGCACCGATATATGCCTTCCGGGTTGTCGCCTCGAAACGACGCGGGGGAGAGGTGTTAGCGGATGGAAGCAACAGGTACGTGGGGCGAGCGCTTTTCGCTGTTTACTATCCTGAATTGTTTTGAATTAATTGTGGATTGCGTTCAACAGTATTTTGATACCGCCGTGGGTAGATGCGTGGCTCGTATGTGACATCGCACGTAGTGAATGGTGAGTGAGTCTGAATGTTGTT
>NW_005188254.1:37220-39725 GCF_000239375.1 Pundamilia nyererei
TGCACAGCTGCCTCTTCTCCTCTCATTCTCTCCCCCTCCCTCTCCTGTTGCTACTTCAATCATGAAACAGATCGATGATCAGCTCTTCTCTCTTGTTTGTTTATCCCACTTTGCGCCAGAAAGAGGAAACCAGCGGAGGTCGCGTTAAACAAATATACTATGTTTTAAATACTATGCAAATATTGCTGTCCTTGAATGCTGAATAAACACCGACAAAGCACTAATTGTATCTCTTGTACTCTATCAACGCAGTATCTAAAAACTTTGCACCGTAGTGGTTAAAATCTCATTCTAATAAGAGTTAAAAGCGCATTCGGTTATTAGGTTTATAGGGTTATTGAATTATGGTTAACGGTTGGTAGAATTTTTTTTTAACATTATCTGCCAATTACATCTGCCACCCTTCTCCAAATCTGTGCCCCTACCTGGCAACAACAAAAATTTTCTAGACACGCCACTGTCTACTGCCTCTACTCAACTGTATTTTTGTTACTAATTTATGTTTGTTGTTGTTTAACACAGATTTCAGAAGAGCAAAGATGTACGCTGTTTCTTAATCCTTAATACTTTAAACCAGAACTGGACTGGAAATTTAAAAATCCAGATTCTTCTTCCACGGAAGTTTCATCTGTCAGCGTGGGACTGCTGATTCACCTGAAGAACTTATTTAATTCATTCTCCACACGATGTTCATTTACAGAAATGTTTCACAGGAACTGATTTCTCCCAAAGGGTTAACAAGTGTCTTAAGTGCTTATCCAGCTCAGGATCACAGTGGAGCTGGATATGTTCAGTAAATAAACTTTAAAAAGTTAACAATAAACCTGCATCCATGTACATTGTTGTCCACAGGATGAGAAAATCAAAATGATCAAAGTGGAAGACTGTGGAACATATTAATACATTTTTGTGTGTTTATGCCTATGTCTTTTACAGGAGGCAATGAAAGGTTTCCAAATAGTTCCTGGTGAATCAAAGCAGAATCATAAAAGTTGCTGGACTGCATGATGGCCTTCCTGTTAAAGCAGGAACCAGTTAGGAGCTGTTTTCAAAGTAGCTGTGCAGATTTCATCTGAAGTAAGCGATTAACTGTTTGTTCATCTGTTCTGCCACTTAAAGGACATTTAAGGACGGCTTTTTTTTAGTGTCTAGTTGAATTTGAATTTATTTTAGTGACACTCAAGACCATTTGTAATGATGGACATATTTTTCATGTCTATTTAGTAATATCTGTCAGCTATAAAATATAAAAAATATCTGAACATGTCCTGCCCTTTATGTTCAAATGATGTAAGACCAGACATCCGTTATCTGTGTTACATTAGCATTCCTCACATATCAATGAGATGCTGTACAGTACAATCCTGCTGACACAGGAGAGGGATAACGACAGCTATTCATCATCATTACGTGATAGATTCAAGCTGCATGATGCAGACAAAGTGACTAAATCATCTTTTTTGTGGTCTATTGTATTTTAAACCCGCAGACAAAGCTGATATCAGAAGTCTGAGAAGAACTTCAGGCCATGTATTGAAAAAGTATTTTTTTCTTGTTATCAAAAGACATTTGGAGTGACGACTTCTACAGCTCAGCTTTTAGCTGTGCTGAAGTAAAGCTTACAGTGTAAGAAGTCACAGTCTTGATATTCAACACGAAGAGAAAAACGCACTTGTTTGAATTTATTTACAATCACAGTTTTTATAAATTCTGACTGTAAACAGCTTTTACACCATTGATATTCTTTGACACTACATATCAGGTAATGGGATTTAATTTAAATGTTACTATGTCCCAATGAGCCATTTACACTGACCAGTGTCAGTTTAATTGTAACACATTCATTTTTTAGATCCAACATTTCTAAGAGAAATAACTGAATTTTAAAAATGGCAGCCCCCGGGCCAGGTTTAACTGATAGAGATATATGCATGCATTATGAAATTTATGTATCCCAGATAATTGTTATTCATCTAGTCATGGCAGACCTACCTCTTCCTCCCAAGTTAACTGCAGCCCAAAAGAACTAGTGGGGGTATTTACACACTCACAACCAGTGTGGGGTAAAAAGAGCTAATAAAAACCTGTCAGCCTGCACAGCCACAGATGTGGTAGAAGCTAGAAGCTCTGCTTATGGAGAAACCCTTGGAGAAACTTTCTAAGCCTAACAGGGGACAGGTACTCCTGCCAAAATAACATGATATAACTGCACATACAGCCCAGCCATAAAGTGAACCAAGTCGACTAGTTATACAGAATGGGACCAAATGCATCTAACCAGCCTTCACCAACCTGACTGGTTTCATCTAAGATGTTTGTTACGGCCCTAGCTGGGCCTCTTGATACTGCCCTTGTGTGGGTGTGGTGCTTTTCTCCACCTCCTCCTCTCTTGCTCCACCCCTCTGTCTCTCTCTCTTGCTCTTCTTTCTCCCCAGGACACAGCTGCTGCTCATTGGACTCATTTACCACCTGGGCCCAGTCAGCAATCACCTCTCTGAGGTCATA
>NW_005188254.1:39823-45663 GCF_000239375.1 Pundamilia nyererei
TAAGCCAGCTGCTGTTAGTGACAGGGTGAGCTTGTGGGCCCCTGGAAGTGCCTCCTCGTGGTGTGGAGTTTTTGTTTGGTTGTTGTGTTCTTTGTTGTTGCAACCTTTTTTCTCTTTTTCCAAGTGTTATTGGTAAAACGGCGTTGCCAGCTCTTTATGTTAAGATGATCTATAATAAAGACACTGGTCTGTTTTCCTTTCATTCTGTTCTGGACTCATTTGTTACTGGTCCCCTCACTCGCATGCCTAGACCCTTTCGGGGGGAACGTAACAATGTTCTTTTTCCTTTCAGTAGATCAAAACAGTTCGTGCTCTTTCTGCTTCCATTTTGATGTCAAGAAGAAGAAGAAGAAGGCTTCAAAGAAGTGGAGTTCATTGTCTCAGTGAACAGTGTGCCGATCATGGTCCCACACTGCATCTGGTTTTAAAAGCAACATGTCTGTTCACCACAACAATCAAAAAGTTTGAACTATGTATTGTTGTGAGATGTTTAATATCCTCTTAAGCCCCAAAGGGGTTTAAGTTACTGTAATCTGATTACTTTTTTAAAGTAACGAGTAAAGTAAGGGATTACTATCGCAAAAACGGTAATTCGATTGCCATTACTTTCTTGTAGGAACGCTGCGTTACTGCGTTTAATTCCATAAAAAGTGACAAAAACATTAGTGTCCATTGTGCGTGGGAAGAAAACCCCTAAACGAGCACAGAGTGCGCAACGACGTGATGGGAAATTCAGAGAAACTCGCGGATTCTTCCACTGACCGCTGCGGCACACCTGCACCAGGACACACCTCTGCCTACCCTACTCCTGCTTTACAGGTGAAAATAGAGCAAAAGGACCGCTAGTCTTTGACTTTATTTATTTTCTGCTGTGTTTTACTTGCATCTATTTGAAAGACTGAGTGTAAACACAAAAATATTTTATTTTATGTGCTGGAATGTGTAGAAAATAGGTTTAAATGTTAAACTAATTTCTTCAAGTCAGAGAATGGTGCATATAATTTAATTTTTACTTGATGCATAAAGTTAAGATTAAAACTGATAAAACAAGTTAAAAAAAAAGAGACTTTTCCATTTGATTACATTTTGTATGATGATTATGCAGAAAAAGTAGAATTGGGCTGAAAGATCTATCGCTTTATTACCTATTCATGTTGTAAATCGTGTTTTTAATAAGTAACTAAGTAATTAATTACTTTTGAAAATAAGTAATCAGTAAAGTAATGGGATTACTTTTTTGGGGAAGTAATCAGTAATTAGTTACTGATTACTTTTTTCAAGTAACTTGACCAACACTGCTGTCAATATATGAATATCCACACGTTGTACAAAAATGTCCTATTTTGGCACACAATTGGACACCAGTTTTTTAGGTATTAAAGAGCAGAAATTAATTAATTTTATTAACAAGCCTAAAAATGCTTTTTTTTTAAAATATGTTTTTGAAGAATTAACCACACATTTACATTGTAATGGCCGTTTTCTGGTGCGCATGGAGCGTTTAATTGGCCTCTGGCCCTTTAAACTCTGAGGGGCTGTAACTTTGGTTTCTTTTGGTCAATTTGCATGATTGACACCTCTTTTTAATCGTTTGAGCCAATAGGATCACAGTAACAATGCCATGTTCATGTCACTTCAACCAATCAGACATTGCAAGGCCAAAACCCACGTGGGCCCAAATTTACTGCATGAGAAGTCTGTCCAGTCATGTGTCTATTGGTGGGTCTAAAATGTAGGTTGTTGACGGAAAAACACGGCTAGGTAGGCGTTGTAACTGCTGATAATCACATGGCTACCGGCTACCAGCGAAAATAACGGAGGAAATCGGGACGGTAAGCCAATTTCTGGAGTCAGTAATAGCTCTGGAAGATAACCAGCCTATCTTTAGCAGGTTACATGAAGTCTGAAGAATTTCTTGTTGTTTGTTTAGCGGACTTCTGCGCATTTCCGTAACTGCTTGTTTAATCATGGCTTGTTTTCATTGTGTTTGGTGGTTGTAGAAATGGTTTATAGGACATTTTAGCTGAGATTCATGGGTTTCTGTGGCTACCACACATGTCGGGACTTGTATTTCGGACCCCCTATTATAACTAGGGGTGGGTATCGTTTAGGTTTTATCTGATACCAGTACCAAACCGGTACTTTTGAAACGGTGCTGGTGCTTAAACGGTGCTCGGACCGGTGCTTAAAGAACACAAACTTTGTACAAAAACCTCTCATGTTTAGCTGTTTTTTTGTGTAAAAAGATAACAATGTTAGCCTTTTCTACAGCTATAGGGGATTTATGGTATCACTCTTGGTTGGAAGCAGTGCTTAAACAATGGGGGGGAAAAAACAAACTTTGTCCAAAAACCTCTCGTGTTTAGCTGTTTCCCACTTTTTCTTTGGTCACTTTAGCTTTTTTGGCAAGGGTGAAGGGAGTATCTGCCATCAACCAAGAAAACACCCGCATGTAACTACGACGGTGTTGCCAATTCACCTTACGTGCATTAATTTAATAATGTGGTTAGCCTACTCAACGTAAATTACACACGAACAACATTAAGCTAATAACCCAGAGAAGAACGGCTGCTGCTGCCATCATCATCCGTCATCATTTCTGCTACACTGGCAGGGCTAGGGGCCAGGACTCTCCTCTTCGGGTTTTTGGGGGATGTTGCTAACTCCGGGACCGATAACAGGCACCACACCCACAGTAGATGTGCTCGATGTGAGGTCTCGCAGCAAGCTATCAAATACGGTGCATTTCTTGGCTTTTAAAAAAACACTATGCATCGCCAGGTGTTTTATCAGATTCGAGGTGTTACCTCCTTTGCACAGTATCACCTTAAAGCACTTGTTGCAGGCTGCTGAGTTTGCATCTTTTGCTGTGAAGTACAGCCAGACTTTTGACCGCTTCGCCTTGGGCATTTTTAATCTGTAGCTCTGCTCTAAAAGAACCTGGGTCCGCCTACTACGCTTGCAAAGGTAAAATGTTTGGCTGGAATCCAAAGTGTATGACATCTCAGGGGGGGAAAAAAGCACCGAAACAAAGCACCGAAATGTGCGCTGCTTTTTGGTCTGGTTACTACCGTTTATGTACCGTTTATGTCAGAACCGGTGCCATGATACCGGTATCCATCCCTAGTTACAACCAATCAAACGTGATCTCCTCCTTTTTGCCCCCGGTACCGAAGGCGTGGGGCTTAAGTGGATATTAGTGAATGCTGTCATCATCATCATTATCATTTATTTATATAGCACTTTAAAAACACACCTGGTAGACCAAAGTGCTGTACAATACTAATATGCACATAGTAATAAAACCAGACATAGCAATAACAATTTTTAAATAAAAAAGTCAGTTACCCACAGAGTTAAAAGCCAGGGAATAAAAATAGGTTTTTAATTAATAAAGACTTAAAAACTGCTATGGTTTGTTATTGAACATTGTTCAGTTCTGTTTTGTACTTTGATGACCACTTAGACCAAAGATACTGTTTTAAAAAGTGTGGTTTTTTTTCTTTTTAAATCTATAAAGCGCCTGTTCGTTTTTTATTAAAACTAGTTTGACATAAATGTTAGTGTTTCCTTTTTGATCTTTTAATGCTTACACTACACTGTAAACGTCTACATTAGAGACATTTCTGTTACCTATTTATGAGACTGGGCTGCTTGACTACGATTTGGAAGTGAATGCAAAATCACATGGAGCTTGCTATTGTTTCTTTTTTAATATGATGGACTGACCACAGGAGGTATCTGTTTTGGACTAGGCAAAGAATAATCTGACCCTATTTCTACCTGTCTCTACTGTTTGAAGATTTCACTGAAGTTTGCGCAACTGTAATTGTCAGAATATATATTTATTCCAGCTCTCATAGGGCTGATTAGATACACAATATTCATAATTTTCTTACAAATAAAACTATAATGACAAACATGAACAGCTGTGCATATTTCTGAGACATGAGTGTTTGTAAACAACTTTATTTTGTGAATATGCTCATATTTATACAGTGTACATTTGTAGGCTGAAACTGTAATGGTGAACCTGAGGTGATGGTCAACAGAAAGTAAATATATATGTAACGATGGAAAAGAATTAACATGGTTTTGTTATGTTTAAATTCCTGTTAAACTTGGGATCGCAACCATGGGATTATTTTGAAAGATTTGATTCTGGAACTTTTATTTTGAAAATCCACAGCGGAAGTCTGCTACTGGTAAACTGGTTTTCCCAAAACTTATCCCGTTAGTAGCAGCGAAGCTTTAGCTGTGGGAAGTTCTTCCTTAGTCTGCCCTACTGAATATGAGTTAAAAACATATTTGAAGGTCTTGATTGAGGTTAACATAACAGTGCATTAACAGCATGAATTACCCATACAATAGCATCTGATTAGATTTCGGGTTTTATGATCTTGTTTTGAAATTAATGGGTTAGACCAGGGGTCGGCAACCTGCGGCTCCGGAGCCGCATGCGGCTCTTTTGTCCTTATGCTGCTGCTCTGGGTGGTTTGGGAAAATAAATTAGAAGTATTAAGCTGAAGTGTATTTTATTTGTGTTTAGTTCTAAATTGGAAGATTTTGATATTAAATATAAAAAATAAAATTATATTTTATTATTTTTCATCGCTCAAAATAAGCATCACACTCGCGGAAGCTGGTATACCTGCCGAAACGCCGTGCATTTATCGAGACTTTCAACCCCAGATAAGCCAATTATGGATCTTCGGATCCACATTATGTCAGCAGCTATTCTCCACCGTGAACTGTGTTAAAAACAAACACTGTTTACGCCTCACAGATGACAGCTTACAGTCCTGCGTAAAAATGACTTCGTACAGCCTCGATTTGCAGACGCTGTGTGCAGAGGTTGAGGAGCAGAAGTTCCATTGTAAACATATCACGGCAGACCCGCTGCTTTTCAGCATGTCTTTATTGACCACTTTTCACACACGATTGCTGTACGCATATAGCCAGCTGTAGCTTTTCAGCTCACAGCCCGACAACACAACAGCAGAGAGAGCACAGACTTTAAGGCGGCGAGGCATGATTGCTGGTGCCGCTCAGGTGCGTCCGACTCCCATGCAGCGGCACTGCCCGCCACACACATTAACCAGTTAAGATACATATTTAGGCAGCATTTTTCAGCAGCATAGTGCTTTTTTTCAAATTACTTTTTAAAAGTCAGGTCAAGGCTCCAAAAGCCCAAAGGCGATATAAGGGTGGCGGCTCACATCAGTGTTTGTTTGCTACATGGATCATTTTAGTTCAGCTGGGTGTCTTTCCTTTTGTTATATTTCTTTAAGAGTTAAAAATGTGTTAATTACATAAATAAAATGTCATTTTCTCTGTAAGCAACACACTTTAGTTACTCTGTGGGTTCTTTTAAAAACCAGTTAAAAAAATTTCTGTTCAAACAAGCCTTTATATTTTATATTCTTTACATTATTTACATTTGATCTTTTACATTGTGTATAATGTCTATTGATTGTATTGTTTATTTTAATACTTGTGTACAGTGCTTTGTGACTGCCTGTCTGTGAAAAGCGCTTAATAAATAAACTATACTTACTTACTTTAGTTGTTCACACAAAGCATAAAGGTAAAAAAACCCAATGTATACAGTGTCATCTTCAATTTAAATGTCAAAAAGTATTTGCTGCTCCAAGTGTTTTCTTTTGGGTGGAAACCAGGTCCAATTGGCTCTTTGGGTGTTAAAGGTTGCTGACCCCTGGGTTAGACGGTAGGAAAAATGGACACGCTGAGCTAGCGGCTACCAGCTAGAGGAGACTGTCACGTCTAATAATTAGAAACTTGTCTTCAACGTTCAAGGTTCTTTATTTGTCAAATGCATA
>NW_005188254.1:45734-53656 GCF_000239375.1 Pundamilia nyererei
ATACATTAGGTGAATGTGCAGTAGTAGCAGCAAGCAGGTGAATTCTGTACATCCCTTGATAGTTTGGGCGGAATCCTGTTGTTGAAAACCCACGGTTATTCATGTTTCATGTTATTACAGGTATGTGTATTTTGAAACATGTATTTAGTTGAGCTGCAGGTTCAAAACGTAATAGTGTTTATTACGTTTTGTCCACCAGATGGCAGCATTGTTTCCATTTACTTTTGTACATGAAAGAAAAATTTGGCTTTGGTCTGGAAGTTCATTTATTTTCCTGGACCAATATTTTATTTTCTGATCAAACCAGAAATCTTTAATGAGCAGCTAGACTTGTCTCGCATTAACTGGCTGAGTTAATGCCAGTTAATGCAACATTGAAGCAGCTGGAATCCATAGATGTGTGTGTTCATGGAGCTGCGTTTTTACCTGCTGGACATCACTACCTGACAAGTTTAACTGTCTTCAGAACATTGCAGAGGCCTTATTGACAGTATTTGGCTCTACATATCTCTGTGAGCAGATTTTCTGTCACGAGTGTCCTCAGGTAGCTGTGTGAATGCTGGACACTCGGAGAACTGTGTCACTGAGTGGGAGACCAGAGATCACATTAACATGTGTGTCTCTGTATTAACCGACATGCCATATTGGCTTAGTTTATTTTTCTTATCATTCTTGTGAGGAGACCATAAATAGCATTTTCTGTTGTACAGTCATTTTGCTGTTATGGAGTTCTTGTTATGGATAAAAAGTGTCTGTTTTTTGTTTCAAAATAGCTGATAACTATTCACTGATAGCTGCCAACATCTTCGAACACATATAATTCTAGAAAGTGGTTCTATGTAGTGTGTAACTGTTAATATAGAGCGTTATTAAATTTATACCTAATGCAATCATATGGCACACTGACCTCTGAGGAAATTTTAAATGGCACTCGCCATCAGAAAGGTTGCCTACCCCTGCACTACAGACTGACTCTGTCTCCATGGTTACATCATATATTATTAGCTATATAAACGGCTTCCAAAGATACCGCCATGGCTCACTGCAGCTGTAACACTTTCACTCTTTGCAAATCATTTCACTTTTTTGATAGCTATGAAGAAAGAATATGTTTTTAAGGTCATGATACGCGGTTGCTATGGTGGTTGCTTTTCCGTTATTTGAGGTTATGGATGTTATTTGACTGGAAGTGTAACTCACAGACACACGAGACGCGCCATTACTCCAATGAGTGTCCTTTATTATTTTTCATCCCACCCTCACAACACCCAGCACAAACGTTCCTACCTCTTAACATTTACCTGATACTACAGTTGCTGTGGACTAGGGTGAACTGTGCGTCCGATTCCTGTTATTAGCTGTCTGCCGTAGGAAGCCTGCATTCCATTTAGAAGTAGCGGCGGTCTGCCATAAATCGAAATCAAACCGCACTTTGTTCTTTAAGAAAAGGCCTTTTATAGTCGTTCATGACGCACGCGCGCACACACACACACACACACACAAAACACTTTGCCTCACAATGCAACTTTACTAAAACCTTTGAAGTATCTGATATAAAATAGAAAAATGAAGCAACCAGAGATTTAATGATGAAGACTCTGGGTTCTGTAGTTCACTTTTTACAGTCCTGAATGACTCTTTGCACATTCATATAATTTATTGAGGTGGAATTTAGAATGCACTTTGCATTTAGACTGTTGCTGTTTAATTTTTTACATTGTTACCTTGTTATGTCATGAATAAGGTTTACCTGCCTGGGGGTTGATGGATCAGCTGGACAAAGGACCCCCTGAAGATCCTCTACCTAATCACATGAGCCAAGGTTTGAAAACGGGTGTAGGTCACAATCAGCCAAGGTTTCGGGTGAGCTCATTGTGAAACCTAGCCCCACCCTATCATTTGATTTCCTGAGTGTGCGTTAAGGCGTCTGGGAAGGGATCTCAAAACTGAATTATAGATGGCAGATGCTTCCATCTATATGCTGGCCCATGTCTACGGGACTGATTTCTGCTAATAATGCCCATTGTATGGACTGATAACATCCAAAGCAACTGAAAGTCACCCAATCGCTAGCTGTACCATTACCCAGCATACATCATCCCTCCATCAATGCAATAAACGATACAAAAAAGTAGCCTGTATTTAATTTATCTACTGTATCTGCTGTTTCTCATGTAGTTGTTTACATTATATAATTTATCGTGTTCAGTATACGTCACTACAATGTGATTTCGGAAATATATAAATATACGGACAGCATGCTCTTCCGCGGCAATCTCTTGTCATCAAAAAACAACGTTTAGGGAGCTCTATAGTATTCAATAAGAAGACCCTGCACGTCAATTCTTGATATGAGGGGGGTACCCGACAGAGGGACCCTGACCATGCGTCACACATTTGACGAGTTAGGAGTGAGAACGTGTTGTATATATAGTTACATTTATATCGTCTATTTTTATAGTCAGTGATAATTATACTTTCATTTTATTTTAGTTTAAAATTTATTTCTTTATTCTTTTTCATCACAACTACTGAAATTTACACCCTTTTTCAGACATACATATTTTATTAATATTTGTCCTGACACTTACTTCTGATAAGCATGCCTTTTTGGTTTTAGACGGAGATGGTAATGTACATATTGTATCACTTTATTCACGCAGTATCTGAGCTAATCTATCCAGTATTAGTATCACTATGAGAGCTGCATAAAGCCTTGGCTTGTGATCAAAACTTGTCAGACCGGCTGTTCAACAAGGCAATACTGTGACTGTTCAAATATGTCAGCCCAAAAGAGTAAAGCATTGCATGTCTGTCAATTTCAGTTTCATTTTTGGAATGTACTGTAGTATTTGTACTTACTGCAAATGAAGAGTTGTTTGTTTCCTATAAAAACAAGTGTAGAAGAAAAATACAATTTAATACAGTTAATCGCTGTTGTGTAAATATCCACTTGTAATTTCTTTTTATGTTGGAGTCTTTTTCTGCTCGGTGTGCTACTAATGTAGGCATGAAATTCTTTTGTTAGTACATAGTGATAGACAGCAGCCTTGGGGGAAAATCCTAAGGTTAAGGAATAAACTCAAAAACAAGTATTCCTTAAATGATATATTTCTGTCCTCATTGCCAGACACTAACCATCACTCTTTGGTTGTGTGATTCAGATGGCAGATGTTCAATAAATAAGATAGAAAGACACCATTAGAGTCTCTCAGTCCTTATTTGTTGTAGATTTCCAAAATATTTATTGGCTTTGTTGGCAGGATCACTCATGTGACTCCTTCTGGGTTACGTGTCAGACAGTGATCTGATATGAAGTCCAGTGCTGGCAGTCAGGTTGAGGTGACTGCAGTGGTCCAGTGTGGAGTCCTAGCCAACACTAGTGTCACCTATGGGTTTCCACCACCCTCTGTCATTGTTTATCACCTGCCATCTCAGGCTCCTCGTCACTGTCGTCAGTCCCAAGCCTGTACAGGGTCTCCACCATTTGCTTCAGCAGGTTTATGCTCGGTTACTCTCTGCTCTTAAGGTTGAATCCTTCTGAATCAACTGACTTTTGATTTTTGGAGTGTTTCTCACTTTGATGGACAGTTCAGGAGAATGTGATCTCAAAAGGTATTGTCATCAGTTTGAGGATCCCATGCACAATATGTGCATACCCATATGGAAAAGATCGTATAAATCGTATAAAGTTTGTATCTGTCTTGTGTGAAACTTGTATGAAAAGCATTCAAGAGTGAAAACAGATATAAGATCCCTTAAAAAAGTATATAAATGAAACTTGTATGTTTTGGATACTTACTAAAACAATATATGAAAGTAATGAGAAAGTGGCCACTTTCATGAGTAACTCATATAAGCCTTACTGTATATGATTCACTATATGAAGTAGGCCACATCTTATGCAAGTCTTTTATAAGTTTTTTTCTATTTCTTTTCCATATGGGTATGGTGTGACCCTCTTGTTCACCTTCTACGTTCTACTGTTTTAGGGTTTTATGTAGAGTGACAATTTTTTTTATAAGCAGAAAGGGACTTCTGAGTATCTTTGTATTTTAATCAACAATGTCATTTTTCTTTTTGCGATATCTCCACCCATTTTTATTACTAAAACCAAGTGAGTCACTTGGGGTTAGGGCATATCCAAAGTGAAAGAGTGAATGAGGAAAAACCAGTTGTGCAATCAAGCAGGGATGCCAGGAATCTGCACCTGTCAGTAACTGATTGAATGAGTTGGAATGCCACACACTCAGAAGACCTAAAAAATACTGTATACTTATCTATTTAAAAAAAAAAAATCCAAGTTGTGACTGAGGCATTTTCACGTGTCTCAAGTGACACTACTGATGTAATATTCCTGTAAAGTGAAACACGCAAATATCTGTGAAACAAAAATGAAAGCCCGAGGTATGAAGGTGAGCTAAACACCTCAGCCTACATATCGGGAACAATAAGGAAACAGACCTTAAAACCCACGTTCATACATGCAGACGCATACGTGGCAGAGTTGAGCAAAATGGGAGGTGGAAACAGGAGAATGTATAAAAGGGCACTTCGATGTCCCATCTCTTCATGTGTTCATTCACCAGCTTCTTTTTACATCACAGGTAAGTTCAGAAATTAAAACTCATATCAAAGATGATTCTAAGAAATTGAACAAATTTATTCAAAAGTGTTAAAATGTCTTGCATTTCGTTCATGTTGTACATTTTTAAATTTAACATTATAATGACATTTGAATATAAAAATCTTCAGATTGTAACCTTGCTATTTAACTTACTGTGCTTTACACTGTACAATTTCATCTTAGAGGCAGATTTACTCCAAACAGTGATGGCAGCCGTTCTAGCCTCAAGCAGGGGACTGACTGTTTCCAGCAGCACCAAAGGCCTGTTCCTCATGTTCACCCTGTTGTCTCTGGTTTGTCTTTCAAGTGCCTTGATAGACAAGGACCAACTGGTAAACTGTCTTTTACGATATCTTCACTGTAATTTCCAAGTTCATAGACTCTGTGCGTGACCACAAATAAAGTTTGTGATGATTTTTTTTATTTTTTTTAAATAACTTAATTTTTCTTTGTGCATTTGTTGCATTATGCACTATATTAACTTCAGCCATACGAATCTCCCAAACTGTAACCATGTCAATGTTTACTTTGGTTTTTCAGGAAAAATTCAAAGACAGCTATCAGAAATCACACCAGCAGCTAGAAAAACTGAAGGTCAGTACATGTTTCTCACATACTTAACAAACATTGTCTAAGAATACTGGTGCATTAGGAGCTGTAATAAGTGACTCAAGTACATGTATGACAAAATATAATGTGGCAAGAGTAAACTGAGTTTGTGGAATGTTATGAAATTAATTAAATGTTCTCCTATCAGATTGTGTTGAAACAACATGTGACTGACTCCAAACAACAAGTGACAGAGATCAAACAACTAACGGACTTCAATACAGAGATGTTGAAGAAAATTGAGGCTTACATTGATAGAGAGGAAGAGCAGTTGGGAGGGAAAATAGAAGAAAGGGAAAAAGAGCTACAAAGACAGAAGAAATTTATTGAATTCCTTGAGGAACAGCAAACTGAATTGTAACATCTGTCTCAGTGATTTCCTTTTTCTCAGATGTTGCATCTGTTTAGTTCCCTTATCATATAGTACTTGTTTAAGTTTGGTTTAACTTTTTAAAAGTGTCCCCCTTCTTTACAATTTTACATAAACTACTACTACTAATTTTACTATTAACTATAATTTTCCAGAGGATTTTATGTGTTAATGATAATGTTTAAGGAATACATTTTCAGAACTTACAGATTTTTCTACCATTGCTTAATTTCTGCGGTGGAAAAAATGTTTGTATGACCTGACACATAATAAAAACATTAACCTGCTACTGTTACTGTTTGTTGTCAGAATATCTATCTCAAAATATACAACTTTTTGTGCCATATCCCCAGCAGTCAGCTACAAAAGTGGATTAACTAAAATGTACCTGACCCATTTACAAATGATGTAAAGATAAACAAAATTGTTCAGTTTTAAGATATATTTAAAGATTGCATTTATGATTTAGTGCACTCTGTACTGCCTCACTCTTTTTCTCCTCATGTTGTCATTAAGGCATTTGCATCTGTCTCACAGCGACACTGTGCATGTTCCTGTAAAGACAAACAGGCAAATAAAGTTATTTGTAAAACACATGTGAAAGCCTGAGCTTCAAAGTTGAGTTAAGATGAAAGTCTTACTGCATGTACACACATACAAACACAGTGCAACACACCTGCAAACAACCCACCCAAAAACACACACAGAGAAGAGCTGAGCACTATTTTACCACCATTGGAAGACGTTGTTCCCAGTTTTAAAGGAAATGCACTGCACTGGTTTGAATCATATCTATCTGACAAATTTATGTTTGTAAATGTAAGTTGGGAGTCTTCTTCATGTTAGGGTGACCATATTTTGATTTCCAAAAAAGGAGACACTTGGCCCTTTCATGAAGAGCTTTAATAATACTGTTTGCTAAATAGAAAATTTTAAAACATTTAAACAATGCCTTCTCTGTGCGGTTAAACAAAAATGTCATATAGGCTTTTACAAGTAAACAAGGGCAAAATTAAATAATGATACAGAAATAAGGCCTCGTCTTTATAAGAAAAATTACCGGGACCGTATGAGGGAAATTTATTTTACAGTTTATCTAAAAAACTCCACTAGCGGTTTGACGTCTTTTAAACATCATCAGGTGCACTGCTGCGTGCTGTCTAGACATACAGTGGCTTGCAAAAGTATTCGGCCCCCTTGAACTTTCCCACATTATGTCACATTACAGCCACAAACATGAATCAATTTTATTGGAATTCCACGTGAAAGACCGATACAAAGTGGTGTACACGTGAGAAGTGGAACGAAAATCATATATTCCATTTTTTACAAATAAATAACTGAAAAGTGGGGTGTGCGTAATTATTCAGCCCCTGAGTCAATACTTTGTAGAACCACCTTTTGCTGCAATTACAGCTGCCAGTCGTTTAGGGCATGTTTCTACCAGCTTTGCACATCTAGCGACTGAAATTCTTGCCCATTCTTCTTTGCAAAACAGCTCCAGCTCAGTCAGATTAGATGGACAGCGTTTGTGAACAGCAGTTTTCAGATCTTGCTTCTATTACTACCACTTTTGCAAAGCCTTGTTCCTAAATGTGATGTCAAAAAGTAGTGTCATAGGACATGAGAGTGAAAACTTTGCTCACATGTGCAAGATAGGCAGGTTAAAAAGAGTGCTGTCTGCTGATGGGGTCTCTGGTTTCTGCCTTAGCTCTCGCACCTGCACATCATTAAAGCAATCACTAACTGATACTTAATAATCCCTGACTATGGACCTTTAGAAACTTCTGATATCTCTTAAATTTAGAGACTTTGGCTTTCTCCCATAGTGTGTCTTTTGTCCTGTCTGATCTTTTCTGTTCCTCCTCACCCCCAACCTCTCTAAGCCAGGTTCTGCTGGAGGTCTCTTCCTGTTAAAAGGGAGTTTTTATTTTCCACTTTCACCAAATGTTTACTCTTTAATATTTTAGAGTTTATCAAGACATACAAAACTAGAAATAATGTAATCTATTTGTCTGCATCTAATAAAGCTATGAATACTGCTAATACTACTACTAAAATGCAACTGGAGTTCATATTTTCAGCTTTAAAAAATGTCTTTACTCTGCAGAAGACATTGCATAAGTGAATGGACAGGACTAGAATAGAATAGAATAGAATAGAATAATCCTTTAATTGTCCCACAAGGGGAAATTTGGTTGTAACAGCAGCGAAAAAGACACATATACTGCCACGGTTTGCCGGGGCAAGCCGTGTGGAGTTGGAGAAAGGACCCAAAAGGCGGCAGCTCTGGTGCAGGTGAGTATTTATTTACAG
>NW_005188255.1:0-10186 GCF_000239375.1 Pundamilia nyererei
TTTTTTATTACTTTTTTGTTTCAGCAACATTAAATTTAAAAACTGTTCTTTTGAGTTAAAATATATATTTATAATTTTAATAAATGACAAATACAAAGGCATGAACATTTAGAAACAGTAAATATAAATATATCACATAAAAAAATTGTAAGCGCAAATGTTGCATTTTGAGGAGAAAATTATTTTGAGCAAAGAAAAGTTTCATTTGGGGGAACAAAATTCATTTTTGAGTGCAAGAAATTTATTTCAGTGTTTGCTATTATCCATGTACACACACAATAACGCTCAGTTATTGGCACTTGCTCTTGCTCAGATCTCTGCTCTGTGTGCTCACAGACGTCTGCAAACCTGCTCTCAGTGTGTCATTCATGCTCACAACATCTCTGCTTCATGCTCAACTCTCTGTACACCATTATAAGTGTGCAACAAAACCAACCAATCACAGACTTTGATGCAAAAATTCGGATTGGCTGTTACGGTCTCCAATCAACTCGCTAGCTGCATTCTGAAAACACAGTCCAGAATGTAGCTAAATCCAGTGGAGTGGTTTGGTTTAAGGTAGATTAAAACCAACAATGGTCTTAAAAATTATATATATTAAAATAAAATAATTTAACATACTAACCGAAAATGGATCTGTCTTGTTTCCACTAAAAATGTTTTATCACAATTATGGTCCTGGCCGTATTTAATCATGAATGAGTGTTTCAGTATGTCTTTGGATTGTTTAGTTGTGTGTTCTGTCTTTTTTAAGTTGGGCATACACTGTACGATTTTTTTTTCAGTTGCGTTATTCAGCTCATGCTCAAACTGTACAATTGACTCACAGGGGTTGGGTCACAATGCAGGATCTCACACTATACGGCCCGATGCTCTGATGCAACCTGAGTGCTCACGCTGTGCGTCCATAACATGAAGCTTATAACACAAAATCTGTCTCTCGTGCTCCCTCTCTCTCTGTGTCTTTCACTGACACAGACATGCACACCACCACCATCAACTTTGCTAAATTGTTAAATTGCTAAAAATAAATTGCTAATAAGATAAGATAAGATTTGTTTTGTTACAGCAGAAAGTGGACATTGCAAAGTTATATAGCAAAAATTAGAGAACACTGGAATAGAATAAGATACTGTACACAACTGTACAGAATAGAATAAAATAAAATACTATAGGCAATAAGATTTTTTCCACAACTTTCCACAGTTGTTGCGGTTGTGATAAAAAAAAAAAACTGCCTCCAGCAGCCATTCCTCTTGCAGCAACTGGCAGCAGCAGCAAACCCTTTATTGTTTAACCCTGTGTGTGTGTGTGTGTGTGTGTCTGACGCACAAGGGGTAAACTGCCGATTGATCTTAGTATAAGGGTAGCGCTTGCCTTTTGTTTGGCTTTTGTTTGTCGTAGGGTTTAGGTAGCACTACTGTGGAATAACTTGTTTTGCTTGTTGTTTTGACCTTGTTTAACTCTGGAGGTTATGCTTTCAGTTTTGGTATGATTAGTGTACTCAACCTTCAACCCTATCACCCTTTTTTAACCCTTGCTCTCCTGTACCCCCAGTCTAGGGTGCAACATGAGGTGGGGGCTTGTATGCGTTTTTTCTGGGGGGGTGGGGAGGTGGGGGCAATGCCATGCAGGGTTTTCTGGCGTATCAACCATTGGCCAATGGATTACTATAATTTCATTATGTGTATTATCTTTGCTCATAGTGGTAAATAAACTGCAGTGAACAGGATTTATGAAGAGCTCATATATAAAATAGAGCAATTATGCATTTGCAAGTGTCTTTTATTACTCCACCCAGTCATTTTTGGCCATATAAAGTATCTTTGCAAAACTGTTATAATTGTTGCTTATATTTCTGCTGCCCTCATGACCAGAGTGCTCTTAAAAGACATTTTAATGTCATGTTTTAATGTCAGTGACGCTCGTTCATCCTCTTTTCATCATCCAGTCCTTAAGTGGCTGGAAAAACTAGAAGCTCTAGCAGCAGGCGGGTGCATGCAGCAAGAACAGCCAGCTCACAAGTACCTGGGAGGAGAGAGAGCAATACACGAAACTAAGATTGGGGAGTGGACCCCGGGAAGTGCTGGGACCATGACTATCCAATACAAGTTGCCAATACTACTGACAATGAAACAAAAACAAATCTGCATAAAAAAACAACAGCAACAATAGTAAAAACAATCATTGCTGAATCGTAGCTTTAAACACTACAGTCCGTTGAGGAACTTTGTGTAGAAATGTGGTCCAGCTGGCTACACAACATCACAGTGAATGCATTCTTTCACCAGACCAAGTGATAGTATGAAGACCATTATGTTTGATCTTTATCTTGTATAGGAATTTCTTTTACTTGTGTATTAATCACATTATTTTATTGTATAATGCCTTGGTGCCACTGGAATTTAACAAGTCTCACACTCGTACAGTAAGACAAATGGTGGGGGTGTAGTAAGGAAGTTGGGGGAAGCAGACAACTCCACAGGAAGAAACTTTTGTCTCTTCGAGGAATCTGGGAGGTAGCAAGGGAGTGTGAACCTTAACGCTGTGTACTGCCTTTTGTTCCTGAAGAAGGTATTTAACTGAGAGCCATGCTAGGCTCAGGGAGACTCTGTTGACCGTCTGCCCCGCGGTCATGCAGGGACTTCATTAAACTTGGTTGTCTGTTGTTTGTGTGTTCTGATTAAAGATTGTTAGCTACCGCTCACCGCTCGTCTGCAGGCTTTATTTAAATGGAAAACTTCCACAACAAAATGGTGTCACGAACAGGATGGTCCGTGTGGTTGCTGAACAACGGTTCCGTGGACGGGCTGATCACCCCTGAGGAAAAGGTACCTTTGTCCTACCGGCTGTTGAAGCAAAGGAAATGGAGATGTCACGGAGCCGTGTGTTTCAGCCACCACCGGGGGCCATAAATTTTGAGGGGACTGCTGCAGATGGGTGAGTTGTAGCTAAGTTGTATACAGTCATGAGGAGTTTTTTGTCTGGCCGAGCCGTGAAGTGCCTGCTGCTCCGGAGTTCAAGTCTCCTAAGGAAAATCCTGGGGTTCGAGTCCCCAGGCTTGTGTTCGGTTCCGGTGTTGTGCAAAAGAAAAGCAGTCGTCTGCCAGAAAGTAATTGCAAAAACACCGGTCCATCACAGGGAACGGTGGTTCGAGTCCACCGTTGATAATCACGTCTGCACAATACAGTGTGTGGAGTGATGGTATTTTAGCACTTTTCTGCCGAGAAGGGAAGAAGGCCATTGCAGGGGACGCTCTGAATGTAAATATGGGATCTAGATCCAGTAGCAGCGGACGTTTCACCCAGCGGCCAGAGATAAAACTCAATATCTGACTGTATGGTAAGAACTGAGTAAATGTGTGGTGTGTAAGATTGCAGAGAATGGTTGTGTGGGAAAAGTTGATGTGTGTGTAAAAACAGAAAAAATGGGGTTAAAAAATGTTGAAAATGGGGAACAAAAATAAGGACAAAAAAGAAGAAGAGAGGAGTGTAGAAATGTGTGTAAAAGTTGTTTCCAACTAGAGGGAGAGGGTGGTACTGCAGGCCACCAGCTCCCCTAGGGTGGACACACATAAAAAGGTCTTTTTGAGCAGACTTGTTGATGAAAATAAGCAAAAAAAGAAAAAAAAATAGGAAGAGGGTTTGGTGTTTTTCAATGTAGAACAACTACAATCTCTCTGGGTTTTTAAGAAAGGGGAGTTCAGAATCAGAGAGAGGAGATGTGTTGTTTTAAGCAGTGATAAGAATGATCAAAATGTCTCAGTGTGTCACAGGTGAAGAGCAGACCTGGATCAATTTTCCACGTGCCGCAGTCAGAAGAAAATTATAGCTTAACTTCCATGTGTTTGTCACCTTGAGAACACAAGCTCCAAGAATCTCTCCCCGAAGACAAGAAATGCAGTTCCAGAACAACGAGATGGATATCAAGAGAGCAGTGAAGAAAAGGTCCAGCAGCAGCGGCTGTGCAAGACAGCGGCAGCAAGGAGAAAAATGGCATCATCATGACTGGATGGATGGATGTGCATTTCCAACGAGCTGCAACTTCACTGTGTGTGAATGGACTTTGAAAGGACTGCCTGAGTTGCACATTTGCCACTTTTGGAGCAAAATGACAAGATGAGACCGTGGAAAACAGGACAAAGCTGAAAGACAACTGACTCTCACTGGACTGCCTTAAGGGGGGGAGATGAGATGAGACCACAGTGGAAGGAGCAGGGGAGGACATGGAGGAAGGCTGTTTTAGTGTGGGAATGAAATTTGAGTTTAGGAAACTGGGAAGAAAAAATGACTGCCTTGTGTGGAGAATTGAAAAGTGTCTGGAGCACCACAAAGAGGAGAGGTGCACAAAAATTGCACAAACAGAAAAATGCATTAATCCTACTAACACAAACACACATGCAATGAAGCTCATGAAGATCAAACAGTATTAAGCATGCATTTCTGTTACCATCATCTTGTCCGGTTCACTTAGTAGGTTAAGAAGTGATACATAGACTAGTGAACTAGTATTATTTTTGAGGAAGGATGATTGAATCATAGCAGGGGTGAACAGAATGCTGCAGGGGGTCAGATGAGTGGAGACTAATAGTTTCTTGTTTCTGATGTGTGGGGGAGGTCTTATCATGACACACATCTGGGTACATGGGGGAAAACAAAAACTCTGATAGAAAATCTGATAGAATATTGTCGTTGTGTGAGGTGTGTGACTGGTGGATGAAAGTTTTGGAGATTTACTGATGCATTTTCCTTTGGTACCACTTTGAACCTGCCAGTTTTGATCTATCATTCTAAGAGAGTATGCTTAGACAACTTCTAAAAAGAGGCCTTCATATTTTTTGATTTTTAACAGTGCACTGGGATTTTTTGTTTGGCAATTTTCTCTTTTTCAACCAGGCTGCAAGATCGGAATCGAAAGCGCTACACAACATGTAGCAAGTGAGCTTCTCCAAAATTAAAATGGGCTCGGGAGAAAGCCACTTATTTGGGACAATCAGAAAACAAGTCCCTGTCAAAAAGGATTCAGCGAGGTAATCCAGTCTAAATTCTTTTTTTGTTTTTTGAAATGACGTCATTGCTGGCAGTAGAAACTTATTGCGTCACGAGAGGTTCTACTGTCAGCAAATAAAAAATGGGGACTGACTGGACTGACAAAAAGCTTGACTGACTGCACCTCCACCCAGAGTGACAAAAGGGTGGATGTATGTATGTATGTTTCTTTTTATAGGAGCAGAAAGGTGACAGCAACAGGTTGCATGAGCTTTTGGGCTGTGCTGACTTAACCTTTTAATTGCCACTTTCAGTGTCTTTGTGAATTTACCAGCAGTGTGTTATTCATGACCTTGTATTGTTTACAGTGCAGAGTTCACTGTGAGAAAGTGTGCATACAAATGCGCTGCGCTAACATCTATATCACTTTTTCCACAGCAGAGGGTTAATCGTCGGATCTAATCACATGATTTACAGCAGGACACACCGCTGGCTAATGTTTCACCCCCAACTTCCTACTAAGCTGACATAGGGCAAAAGAGGGTTTTCCGGGGAGCTTTCATTGTTAAATTGCAGGGACCGTGACATGAGGGATACGGAAGGATTGACTGAGGTGCAAATGCAGACCATGACTGGGAGAGAAGGCTTCAAGAGGACCAGTGAGAAGCAGGAACCATCTCCAGGACAACTGACAAACGACAGTGGGCTGCACCACTGGGCTTCCAAAAGATTGTCATGAGGAGAACAGCAAAATCTTAAAATAAAATGAAAGAGTTTCTACGTTGATGTTGAGGAAGACTACAGGAGTGTACAAAATGCTCTGCTCCTCATCTACAGCCGCGTTGGAACAGAAATGTGAAGAGAGCGTGCCAAGCTCCAAAGGTGACAGCGCAGAGGGAGACCAGCATTGGAATTATGACTCTGTAGATGGCACAGACACCAGGAGCCATGACTGTGACTGGGAATGACCACCTAATGCTGTTTCACTTTGCCATACAAAGTATTTTGACACTCTGGAGAAGGCCTTTCCTCTGTGTCATTGTTGTTGCCATTTGCATGTGACAGCTTAGATTGTGTGGGTGATTAAAGATGAACAAAGGGTGGTGAGAGAACAGTGAAGTGAGGATACACAGTGTGAAACTCCTTTAAGTGAACAATAATGTTGATGTGATGAACAGAATGTCAGGAAAGAAATTCTGGTATTAATGTGATTCTTGATTTAAGAATCAAAGGGTGGGATTGTATAGGAATTTATTTTACTTATGTATTAATCACATTATTTTATTGTATAATGCCTTGGTGCCACTGGATTTTAACAAGTCTCACACTCATACAGTAAGATAAATGGTGGGGGTGTAGTAAGGAAGTTGGGGGAAGCAGACAACTCCACAGGAAGAAACTTTTGTCTCTTTGAGGACTCTGGGAGGTAGCAAGGGAGTGTGAACCTTAAGGTGTGAAACAGCTGTGTACTGCCTTTTGTTCCTGAAGAAGGTATTTAACTGAGAGCCATGCTAGGCTCAGGGAGACTCCACAAGCTTGGTTGTCTGTTGTTTGTGTGTTTTGATTAAAAAATGTTAGCTACCGCTCACCGCTTGTCTGCAGGCTTTATTTAAATGGAAAACTTCCACAACAATCTCATGAAGCTACAAATGGTTTACGAGTCATGCACATGGAGTGCCTTCAGTCACGAAGTGTACATTATCAATATCACATGAACGTTTATGAGTATCTGCTGATCCAGTCCTTAATTAGCTGGAAAAACTAGAAGCTCTAGCAGCAGGCGGGTGCATGCAGCAAGAACAGCCAGCTCACAAGTACCTGGGAAGAGAGAGAGCAATACACGAAACTAAGATTGGGGAGTGGACCCCAGGAAGTGCTGGGACCATGACTACCTGACAATAAAACAAAAACAAACCTGCATAAAAAAAACAAAAAAACAACAGCAACAATAGTAAAAACAATCATTGCTGAATCGTAGCTTTAAACACTACAGTTCGTTGAGGAACTTTGTGTAGAAATGTGGTCCAACTGGCTACACAACATCACAGTGAATGCATTCTTTCAGCAGAGCAAGTGATAGTATCAAGACCATTATGTTTGATCTTTATCTCATGAAGCTACAAATGGTTTACAAGTCATGCACATGATGTGCCTTCAATCACAAAGTGTACATTATCAATATCACATGAACGTTTATGAGTATCTGCTTTGAACTACGATATTAAGCAACATTTTTTTTTAAATTTAGTAACCTGACCTGGGCTGCTACAGCGGGTCAAATATAAGCTCTAACAAAGTGTCTCAGACAGTGGAAGATTTAATCTGGCATCCTGCATTCAACAACATCACGTACGAGAATGACATTTGTCTTGTGAAGCTGTCAGCTCCTGTGACTTTCACAGACTACATTCAGCCAATCTGCTTAGCCTGAGAAAGCAGCACTTTTCACAGTGGGACAAGCAGCTGGGTCACTGATTTTGGTGAAACTTGTAACTTACAAAATATTAATCTTATTTAATAGGAATATGCAGGATTTTTTAAAACTGTTGACTATTTTTTACTTTTTACAATTAGGTAATGGTCCGTTCCCAAACATGTGAAAATGTGAGAATTCTGTATTACTTTATATATTACTTTCACACTGAATTGTTGGGGTGTGTTATTGTTTCAGTTTCACTGATATTATACACTGTTAGCTTTCATGACTTGCCCAAGATGATTTATTACTCATTCATTTGAGTTTCAGCAGAGTTGGATACATCTGTAGCATGTAAAATACCTTCCAATAACTTCCGGGGAAAATGAGCTCCTTAGTTCAACATGTCAATCAGATAAAGTGGCTTTAAAAGTATATCTCTATTGAGACTGTTCAGTGTCTGCTTAGTTTTTCAGCACTGGAAGCAGCCTCTTGGTCAAAAGTAACCAAATCTTCAATATATCTTCAATATATTTATGATTAGCGTGCTAGCTATTAAGGTACAGCTCTGCCCTGTGAGCTCACTGCACCACCCCTCCTCTGCAGCAGGCCAAAGACCACACCTCCACCACACCAAAGCCCCCCAAAAAGGTAGGAAAAGCCCTGCAACTTACTTTCAAATGAAATATGTTCCCTAAAACAGTGGACAGAGCTACAGTGGCATGAGGCAGTTACTTATCCAGTTAGTTAGCAGCTACGACCCAGCACTACTTGTGCAGTTAAAAGAACAGGTAACGTTTTGTCGCGCTGTTGCACACACAGCATGCTAATTTCTTTCATTTCATCAGCTGCTACAGGACAACTCACCAATGTGTAAGTAATAACCTAATACTCCTTTGTGCTATAGACTACCGTATATGCTTATATAGATACCTTGTCACGGTACTGGGTCTCCGAACCAGTATATGTGTTTCAGCCCTTGTAATTATATTTCTTGACTATTGTTGTCCGTAGTTTTTGGTTTTCATTAGTTCTTAGTGATTTCTTCCTCCCTTAGTATTTATCTTAGCCTGTGTTTAGTCTCTGTTCCCATGTGTACTCTGTACTTTTCCTGTGTCACTCTTGTCTCTATCTTCCCTGCTTCCAAGTCAGCCATGTGTCTGTGTGAAGCCCGTGTCTCTGAGTCTGTGTCTGTGAGTTCAGTTGGTGTGTTTCCTGTCTTACTCTGAACGTCCGTGTCTTACGTCAGTGTAATCGGTTTTGCTTCTCCTGCCCAATTACTCCCAGCTGTGCTCTTCTCCTGTGCCTGATTTCCCTTGTTATCCCTCAGCGTATTTAAGCCCGCACGCACAAACACATCCTCCAACCACACACACCCATATTTTGCTCCATTGCGGTTTATTTCACACCTCAAACATTTAGTAAACAATTAAGCAAATACAAGTAATCTGCAATAAATTACAGGTAGTAATAAAATAAACTACTAACTCTTATACGCTATGTTCGCACCTACACGGGTATTTTTGAAAACGCAGCTGTTTCGTCCACACGTAAACGGCGTTTCGAATCACCAAAAACTGAGATTTTTAAAACTCATTTTTCGCGTTTACATGTGGACGAGGAATACAGAGTTTGTCATGCAACGTCAAAGGTATGTGCCTTTTTTCACATCACGCTGTGCTTAGTTTTTTACTTTTTCTACGTGCTGAATTGCAGAATGGCAGACAGAGATGAAATACTGTTAATCTGACTATCTGCAGGTTTTACATGCTTACATAGACACGCAGTTAATGTCCCTCCATTTACAAATGCAGAGGCGTCACAGTGTGATTATTTTACGTGTAGTTGTTTTTTGTCCTGTGTAATAATATTCAACATTGCTGTCAATAAATTTTTCAAAAAATGCCTCTCTGTGCAAAATGGGTTTAAAAACATAAACAGCTGTGGGATCCTGTTTGTCCGTGATTTGAACCGAGGGAACAAATCGTGGCAGAATCCGCCTGATGTTATTTGTATCCAGCTGTAACTTTACTGTATAAAGAGCTAACATCTCCAACATGTCAGGAGTAGTTAGTTATTATAACAAGCGTTTGTGAACTAAAAATCAAGAATGTGGGATACTGTTTGTCCGTGATTTAAACAGCCCAGCGGTGCTCCCAACGAAGGGAAAACCAATTCTGCAGGGGAGACCGACCTTGACACTTGTGCAGGTGAAACCAAAGGGCAGATATGCTTCACCATATTTTTTAGTCTTCGGCTTAGAATGAATTTGGTTTGGAAACATGTTCAGTGATGCTTCATCTCCTGCTTTGCGTTTCTGTGGGCGCCCCGTGCTAGCAGTGTCCAAGCGTTTTGTATTTTTTTCCCTTGTCATACCGCACCCCCCCTGCCATGGCTCTGCGCTCCCCCTAGGGGGCGGGCCCCACACTTTGGGAAGGTCTGCTCTAGCAGATCATTACATGAAGGAACCTTTTAAATACAAGCGCGCTCATGCTCACAGGTGTACACACGGGTGCTCACACATACAAACTACATCCTTTTTGGCTCCTACCTCAAAACACACTGTGCGCTGTCGATCTTACAATAATATTCAATATTTAGTATTTACTGTTATATTCACATAGATTCAATTCAATTTTATTTATATAACGCCAAATCACAACAAAAGTCATCTCAAGGCGCTTTATATTGTACAGTAGATACAGAGAAAAACCCAACAATCATATGACCCCCTATGAGCAAGCATTTTGGCGACAGTGGGAAGGAAAAACTCCCTTTTAAC
>NW_005188255.1:41196-42825 GCF_000239375.1 Pundamilia nyererei
TTCATTTTAAATACCTTAAAGGAACATTTTAATAGTTTCAAATGAACATTTATGAGCGGGACATGGAAGATATTTTCAGAGAGGGAAAGTCAGCCTGACATCTGTATGTGCGTGTAAGTGTGTGTGTGTTTAAGGGACACCATACCCCTGAAAGATTTGATAAAGTCTGCAACTTGAAGTTTTCTTAGTTCTTTTCAGGTCTTGTAATTGAAATGTGGATGTTCTGCAGTCCTCACAAACTTTGTCATAATACAAATTTGGGAGCTGAATGTCTTTGTAGGTCAGGAGTGAATCCATTGGACTTTTTATAGACAGTTTAATTAGTGTTCAAGCTGTGTGGACTGACAGTATTACACCTTTCAGTTTACCGTTCTGCTATAACTTGAAATCTGTGGCTTGAAACAGAATGTATTCTTGGTTTGGTCCCCTTCATATCTTCTCTGTGTTTTGTTTTCAGCTGTGTCCATCATTTTAACTGGATCTGGATCGACTCGATGTTCTGGAAGAGTTGAAGTTTATCACAATAACATCTGGGGAACAGTCTGTGATGATGGCTGGGGTTTAAATGATGCTCAGGTGGTTTGCAGACAGTTAAACTGTGGGGCGGCACTGGAAGTTCCTCAATCAGCTCACTTTGGTGCAGGAACTGGACAGATCTGGCTTGATCATGTGACCTGTTCAGGAAGTGAAAGTTCTCTAACTGAGTGTCAACACAGTGGATTTGGATCAAACAGATGTGAACATGGTCAGGATGCTGCTGTCATCTGTTCAGGTGTGAAAACTGCTGGATAAAGGTAATATTGCAAGATAGTATTTTTTGATGTAAGGGTGTATTAAAATGTTTTTCATGTTCTTTGCCTTTTAGATCTGATTAGATTAGCTGGTTCTGGATCTAGCCGGTGTTCTGGTAGAGTTGAAATCTTTCACAGTAACGTCTGGGGAACAGTCTCTGATTATAACTGGGACTTAAATGATGCTGAGGTGGTTTGCAGACAGTTAAACTGTGGGACTGCACTAGAAGCTACTCCATCATCTAAATTTGGTGCAGGAACTGGACAGGTCTGGCTCAGTGGTGTAAGCTGTTCAGGAAATGAAAGTTCTGTAACTGAATGTCAACACTCTGGATGGGGAAATTACTACAACAACTACTACAGTTTACATTCTTATGATGTTGGTGTCATTTGTTCAGGTGATAACACTTTTTGATATGAAAAAACTGCATGTTAATGTATTTTTGAGTGTTATGCATCTGTATTTTCTTTAAGATATGTATTGGAATATAGTTTGTGTTATGTCTTTTACATAAAAGGTGTGATCAGATTAAATGGATCTGGATCGACTCGATGTTCTGGCAGAGTTGAAGTTTATCACAATAACAGCTGGGGAACGGTCTGTGATGGTGGCTGGGACTTAAATGATGCTGAGGTGGTTTGCAGACAGCTAGACTGTGGGTCGGCACTGGAAGTTCCTCAATCAGCTCACTTTGGTGCAGGAACTGGACAGATTTGGCTCGGTGATGTGACCTGTTCAGGAAGTGAAAGTTCTCTAACTGAGTGTCAGCACAGTGGATTTGGATCAAACAGATGTGAACATGGTCAGGATGCTGCTGTCATCTGTTCAGGTGTGAAA
>NW_005188255.1:43578-51979 GCF_000239375.1 Pundamilia nyererei
TGGCTTGATAATGTGACCTGTTCAGGAAATGAAAGTTCTCTAACTGAGTGTCAGCACAGTGGATTTGGATCAAACAGATGTGAACATGGTCAGGATGCTGCTGTCATCTGTTCAGGTGAGATATTCTTTTGATTAATAACCTGTTAATATAAACTTTAATCGCCTCCGCCTCTCATTCATGTGCTTTCTAAGGCTCTGCAAATGTGTGAGACAATGAGAAACCCTGGGCACAAAACCTTAGACCACAAAACACACAATCTTGACTTTTTTTCACAGATCATATCTGCGCTTATGTGTAGCACAAATTATTTTGTGTGCGATGTATGTGGGAAGACTCTTGCTCTTGACGAAGGCGGTCACACTTTTCTCCTCCTCCTCCTCTCCCTTAGCTTCCCTGCTTAGCCTCTTATATCCTTGTCTAGTCTTGTGTTTTTTGTATTACTTTTCCCTGGAACATTCTCTCACAGTCTGTTCTCTAAAACCTAAAAGAGGAATTATGGATTTGATCAACTGGTCCCTGAATGCAATTGACACCCTTTTCTCAACGAGAAGTCTATGCTTGGGTGAGCCTGAGTGCTGAAGATATCTACCTATTCGGAACCATGATAACAGGGTTCTGGCTGATCGGAGCTAGTTTGGCCCTGGCTTATCGAAGAATTAAGAAAGCGGAACCGGCTGTTCAAACCCCCACAAGGCTGCCCGCTGGGATTGAAACGAAATGAGTTTCTCAAAATGGGCTCATCGAGTGCAGCACGGATAAGATCTTGGAGAAGCTTACGGCTGCTGTGAATACTCAGAACAAGACCTCTGAGTGTACATTGGATTAAATCTTGGAGAAGCTCACTGCGGTTGTGAGTTCTCAGAATCGGCTCTTTGAGCACAAGAATGACAACATCACAGAGCGTAAGTTTGATAACATCATGGAGAAGCTCACGGCTCTCCAACGGGAGATTGAGAGACCAGTGTCGGACTGTTAGAACAGCTTTGAAATTCATATGAGTTGTTTGCACTAAAGTAAAAAACACCATCACTTCATGTGGATACCCTTTCGGCGCCAGCTGCGGTCTCAAGGCTAGAGCCGAACAAAGAACGACTGTGTTTAGACTGTTCACCCATTCTATGCAAGGCCACCTGGGTTGGCTGGAAGACTGTTTACTTAGCCTGGCAGGGCGAAGGACACTGTCTCAGCTGAACTCTGGACACATACACGCACATGCCTCCGTCGCGCTGCCCAGGTTGCCTAGCAACCATGATACTAACAACTGGAAACGTTTCATACAGCTTTGTTTGACAGAAATGAAGGAGAACATATTTTGTTCATTTGTTTCTACATGAGCTCTGTGTGATTTGATAAGTATCTGAGGCTGAGACCACAGGACTGTAAAACATGATTGTTAGTCTTAATTTCTGTACTGAACAGTCATTTAAGATTAGCTAATAAATAACAATTAGCTAATGTTGTTCATGAGACTAAAGTCATCTCACTTTGGTAATGTAAATATAATATGGCCAATATTATAGTTATTATATTAATCATTATTAGTTATTACAGCAGTGAGTTTGAACTCCGTGTCAAATACTGAGCTTCAGTAAAGATTCGAGTTGCAGTTATTTATATGTCCTATCGCCTTAAAGCTTCACTCAAAGACAAGTTTATTTGACAGTGTATCTATAGATGTATTATATATAAGAGACAAATATTGTTCTTTTAATATGTTGGCATTAATAAATTTGGCTCAATGCTTACGTATATGTGGAAAAAGCAAATGTACGAGCTGTGATAACTGTTTCTGATAGAATGAAGAGTAGACTGATATATGAAATATTCCTTTATTGGGTGAGAAAATCAGACCATGTCATAACTGCTTTAAGTCATACAGAATAGATATCAGAGCCATAAACAGGCTGACTTCTGTAATATAAACAATTACAGCAATATGATGCAACAAACACAGCAGTGCTACTAATCCAAAATACTCAAAGCTTCATAGAACTGAAACAAACATTTATTTTTAGCTCCATTCTGCTGCTGATACATACTTTAGGTTTCTGAATATTAAACTTGTTGCTGCCTTTCATAGTGTGTAACTTGAAGGCCCTGAGTACTTTCTCCCACACTGGAAACACTGGGATGATAAAATGATTTGAACATTACCAGACTGATTCAGGACAGACAATTAGTTATAACTTTTCTAGCAGTCCTTCACAAACAGGGAACAGTCTGTCTATTCTCTCCATCTGTCAGCTGCTGCTGGCTCTTCCTCCTCCTCTTCCTCACACACTGCTGAGTTTGTCCTGGTGGATCATCAGGGGTGCAAAGCCTCACAGATGATGTGCAGCAGTGTGTCCCTCAGTCTGTCCTCTCTCTGGACACTTGCAGTCGTCACACATGAAATCAAATGTGTGATAAGCTGCAGGATTCAAACACAAGTGTAACTTATAAACACATGTTCATACTTTTATTCCACAATCAGAGAGAAAGAAACAGAGAGCGAGTGCAGGACAGACAGACAGGTGGCAGTCTCAGGTGTATACACTGCTACAAACAGGAGGATTTAGTGTTTGTGTTATTACGAAACAAGAAGAGTTCCCAGATGGTGCAGTGGACACATGTGTGACTGCTGTGATTAAAGCATCTTTCTTTCAGCTTAACGAGTGAACCGTCAGCTCGTTCAAACACACGTTAAAGTCCGTTTGGCTCGACACCACCGAACAGAGGCAGCAATATAACATAGCTAACATTAACAGTGCAGTGAATCCTGCTTGTGCCGTGATATTCAGGACTGCAAACCGAGCAGCATCACTGACTTTCAGCTTGTTGTGTTTGTGGATATATGACTGAATTTAATTATCCATAAAATCATCACATTCTCTGTAGGATTAAGGTCGACTATCGAACGGTGTATATTTGAAAGTAAAGGCTTTAAAACCAAGTAAACATACAAACGTCACTAATGTTACATAACTTTGCCGACATGTGGCCAACAGTAATGTTTTAATGTTCTTCGTTATTAAACGTTTGCACATAAATAAGTGACATAATATTCAGAACTTACTTTTAAAAGTTTACTCTTTGGCCGCTCTGCTTCAGCCATTGCCGTTTTTTTCGGCAAAATTATCCACACCCACCGCCGCGCTATGAAGTCTAGGATATGTTGGGCCATGAAGGCTACACCGCCACATCCTTAAAATTCAGGGAAATGAAGGACGCATTTCAGGGCCGCATTTCGAGCAGCCTTTGAATTGGGACAGCCTTCGTCACGTCGCTGTGACGTAATCGGCCCTAAAATGCGGTCTTTAAGGCCTTAAACATGGGCTGTATCAGTGACCCTGATACAGCCCATGTTTCCTCCGCGTTCCTTCCTGTGTTCCTTCCTTTTTTCCTTTGCATGTCATCCCGTCAGTTTTGGCTTCAGTTTCATTTGTTAGGTTTTCCAGTTTAGGTTATTTCTTAGTTCCTTTCCTCACCACCTCTACTTTTGTCTGTAGTTTGTCCACTCATAAATAAGAGCTCACTCATCTCATCAAAGTCAGTGCCTGTATCTTGGGTCCTAATTTCCACACCCCACACGGCTTGCCCTGGCAAACCATGAGAGATATGGCCCCTCATCAGCAAGCACCTTTTAATAGAAAGAAACCAGTGCAGTGCGAGAGCGAAGTGCTCTAATAGGGTGATATGGTACTACAAGGTCATTAAGATAAGATGGGGCCTGATTATTTAAGACCTTGAAAGAAGCTAATTGAGTCTAATAACAGATTAAATCTGCGCTGAGGCTGTCATTTTTAGCATCTACATGGATAAATATATATATTTTTTTGTCTGAGCTGAGACAGGAACTCTTACACAGAGTTCCTGTCTCAGAGAGACCTAACATTTAACTGTTTTACTCTTTGGTGCTGTTGAGAATACTGTATTGAAAGCCAAACAGCATTTCAGGACAAACACTCAATAAGAACTGTCAAGTACAACTGTGGAAGGGAGATTATTTGGGCTTGTGTTGCAGCTCCAGGAATTTTTTTTTATAACACTAAGAAACCTCCAGCTAAACCAGGCTCCGGCAGGGGCAGCCATTTCCACTGACTGGTTTAGGGTGAGGGTAGGTGACTAACTGCAGAGGTGTGTATAAACATATACAGAGAGAGGTGAGGGAATCATGGGAAGCCCCCAGCAGCCTAGACATTACAGCCTGACTAAGGGGAGGGTTTAGGATCTATTAATTCACACTGGGAGCTGCTTCCACAGAGGAAGGGGCCTGAAAGCTGAAGGCTGTTCCTCATATTCTACTTTTAAATACTTTGCATATGGTGCATGCAGCAATGTCACATCAAAAACCTTTGGGGCTTCTTCTTAGTGGAGAGCTCTGTAAACCAATCACAAGTAAGCAACTTGTAGCTGAAAAAATAGAAGAATTTTCAATTTGTTTGACCAAAACATTCCAGTAATGAGAAAACATTTGTGTGGTAACTTGGATTTAGCTTTAAACATTATTTGCATTATTTAAAAAACACACAAAATCATTACATTGTATGGGACCTTAGACACAGTGGCTCAGTGTTATCATAACAACCAGCATTGTTAATGACCCTATATTAATGACAACTGGAATATTATTGTTTTAAAGGTTGATCCCCACAATATAACACAGGACGAAAAATGAGGAAGTATAAGTGAACAGTCATCTTTAACCCAGGTCAGTCACTCTGAGGGAAACACAAGCTCAAGCAGCTCTGGGTTTAGGAAACAAACCACATTTACTCATCTTGTGCACAATATTGCGCCGATGTGACGTTATATAGAGCGGCACCTGCCCAAGTTAAAGTGTGACTATCACCAGATAACATGGGCCTGTTTCCTGAATCAGCAGCAGGTGCTCAACAGCTGACAGTAGGATGTATGCAAGTAAACTGAGGGTCCGTCGAGCTGATCGCTGATGTCGTAAGAAAAATGCCGGCTTGTTATTTATGTTACAGAGACATAAAACCAGGCAGAAATCTTCAAGAACATCGGAGCACTTTAGCAAAGATGTTCTATGCTGACAACCTAACCTGATATGTGAAGATTATGCCACTACATTTGCAGCTAAAACATTAAAAGTATAGTTTGTGACAGAAAAAAGCGGTATGTGAAAATGTTTGAAACTGTTTAGAGCGTTACCTACATTGCTGCTTGTGATTTGAAATGCATTCTGGGATACCTGGCTGCCCCAAGACCACACTACAACCAGTTCATAGCAATCGATGATCTAGGATCGACCTGTCTTGGCTTACTTTGCATGGTAACCAATCAGATATTAGACAAACTGCAGTGGCCTCATTAAGCCCGCCCCCTGAGTTTGATGAGTTAGGTTGACAGATAAAACGAATTTAAACGGGGCTAATTAAATATAATTTCAAATAAATAAATAAACAGTTTATTAAATGTTTTAAATGAAATTAATGGGCATTTAATGGGTGTTAGACACCAAAACTTAAAATGACAAAACTTTTTTGTCAATTTATGCTCCTTTCATTTCAATAAATGATCATTAAAGGCACCAAAAACAAATAATAATATCTTAGTACCGTATTTCCCGGACTACAGAGCGCACCTGAATATTAGCCGCACAAGCTAAAATCAGGGGAAAATCCTGTTTTGTACATACATTAGCCGCAACTGACTAAAAGCTGCAGGTGTTTCAATGTTGACTTATCATATGTAAGAGAATATGCACAAAGGGAATTGTCAAAAAAGAGATGGCTGTTTGGAGACACACCCCTTTTATTAATATTTTGAAAAACAAGTTATGGGTACATATTTGCACAACTTTTTAAGTATATGTACAAGTAGCGGTAATTACAAGTACGAAACGTGTACTGTGCTTCATAAACAAGTAACAAATGTAGTACATAACAATAACCTACAGCACACCAGAAAAATAGATTGGACTACCTTTTAGGCTCAGGTGCAGTGACACGGCTTTAACAAGAAGAAAAGTCAGTCATTCACCGCCATCTTCCTGCCCACTGAAACCACCAAAGTCCTCCAGTGTCGGATACGAACAGGCTCAGGATGGCTTCGTCATCCACTCTCAGCTTCTTTCCTTCGTTGTCACTTACAAAACCAAAGAAATCCTCGTTGTCAGTGTCAGAGTCGAACACCCTCAGAAGGGCCGTGGCGGTGTCCTCCTCTCCATCATGCAGCAGTCCAGCCCTTCGAAATCCGTTGGTGATCGTGGATGTTTTCACACTTTTACACGCTGTCAGAATCCACTGGTGGAGTTGAGCATAACTTGCTTTTCGCAAGTTTATCGCTGCTCGTCATCCACGCCTCCCACTGAACGCTTAGCGCTACTTAGAAGTTTGTTTTTCGCGCTACTTCGTACAGCACTACGTTGCCTGGCGGACGGACATGTGATGAACATACCACTCTTGAACCCCAATACTGTGTGTCTGATCACGTGCCCTTCCGCCAGGCAACGTAGTGCCGTACAACAGCGGAACAAACAAAACAAATCTGACAAAAATCATGGACAATCCAAATCAAATCAAATCAAATCAAATCAAATCACTTTTATTGTCACATCAATAAAAGTGATTTGATCCAATCCAATCCAATCCAATCCACAGAAAAGCCGCACCTGACTAAAAGCCGCAGGGTTCAAAGCTTGTGCAAAAAGTAGCGGCTTATAGCCCGACAATTACGGTGTATATTTTCCCAAAAATATTGTCTACAGTACTGATAGACCTACATTTCCTTACACTGAAAATCTTTCTGTACACCACCACCATAAAACATCACACCAATTTCTTTGTTCTATAAAAGAGCCATAATTCCTAACAAAAAAATCTGCATTTTCTATTTGTTACTAAAGGCTCACTCATGGCTATCACTTCAAACTGATGAGTTAATGTTTTTAAATAATTTTCAGTTTTAACAATAATAATAATACTTCTACTAATTAAATGCAAGATATAAATAGCCTCCAAATTTATATTGTTAAATTGATTGTTGGAATAATGTTCGGAATTATCATTATAATAACATTATAATAACAATTTGCATCAAAATCACTGTTGTTTTTTAAAATTAACTAATTTATGTTCAATTGGATCAGCTGCAGCTGCCCAGCCAAGGAAACTCATGTCTTTAAGCTCATGCCAGAGAAGGTTTGGACCTCTGTAGTTAGTGAGTTAGTGAGCTCTTTAGAAAGATCCATTCTTTCATAGATGCTATTTTTAACAATTTTAACAATAGATGCTATATGCTATTTTTTTTTCTTGAATCAAGAGATATGGGCCTGTACTTCTGTCTAAATAGCAAATTCTTAAGATGATGTATGTAAACCGTTATTGTGTTGTTTTCCTGGGTATTAAAAATAAATAATTAAATGTTTTATCTTGGTTTACAGGTATTTCTCCAAGTCCAACAAACCCTCCTGGTATGAAAAAAATCCATTTTCTTCTAATTATTGCTTTTACTTTAAATTTAACAGGGTGGGATAATTGTATGGCACCAATCTTCATTCACTTTAGAAAAAACAAGAAGTGTGTGCATATGTTTGATTTTTTTTTTTAATTTGCCTAATACAGAAGTTTGCTATGAAATATGTTTCAAAAATTCTATAGCTGTAGTGACAAATATGTTGTGTATGAGAGACATCACCATATGTTATAACACATTTAATTTAACCTCCTAGGACCTGGTTTCCACATATGTGGACAACACATTTTGGGTTGTCTAGACCAAATGACTAAATTTTGCTCTTCAAGGGCCTGATATCCACTTACAAGGACGTTATACTGCCACTGTTCTATCGAAATTTAAACCGAATGTCCTCATATGTGGATGTCATTTTTCTCAGAAACAAAAATCAGGTTAAAAAAAAATCACATAGTTCTTTGTTTTTAAATTCATCAGGTCCCAATCAGCCCAAATAGCAAAGAGAAATTAAAATGCATGCCACGAAAGAGTTCGGGTCTTGGGAGGTTAAAGCACGAATGTCTATTTACCACAGATTACTGTAACATGACAGCTTTTTCAATAGTCGTTAACATGTAAAGTTACAATAGAAGTAGAGACATGTTAGATAAATGTGATATAAAAATTAAAAAAAATATGTGAAATTGTTTCTCGTAATTGTGAAAGAGTTTTGTGATTTTCTTCTTGTCTCCTCTACAGAGCCAGTGAAGTTTATTATAGACTTGAACTTGCTCTTCCCAATATCCAGTCTGCCCCCAAATTTCATTGATCTATTCAGAGGCTATGTGAGAAATGTGTCCTTTCCCCAAAACATCACTGGGTCTTTAATAATAGAAGACTTGAACTTCACCACATGTAAGAATTTTGTGCTCAGTCACATTTAAATGTGTTCATACTCTGGTGCATGATTTATGAGCTGTGTTTGGTGATTGTCTTAAATGT
>NW_005188255.1:52716-53641 GCF_000239375.1 Pundamilia nyererei
GTGGGATGGCTTTACTTTCTTGTTTTTAAGGAGTATCTCCAAACCTTCCACCACAAACAATTCCAGACTGGCAACAAGAAAGAATTAACCAACACTTTAATGAATTTATCTCGTACAAATTTAATTTAATAAACTTCTTAACCAAACGTATTTAATAGTGTTCCTGATTATTCCCATCCAATTTAAAATATTCTAAGGCCATTTCAAAACAACTATTCCTAACTGTCAAAAAGGAATATTTTAAAGTTAGAGAGAGAGTGCCTCCCAAACCCAATCTTGGAGCTGGTTTTATGCTTCCACTGAGGAGGAGTCTGAAAACTGAAGATCCTGCCTCCCATTCTCCTTTTAAAAATCTTGCACTCTGCAATAATGTCTCCTCACAAACCTGCAGGTACATAAAAGGGCTTCCTCTCACTGGAGAGTTCTGTGACCTGATCACAAATGAACTACTTGTAGCTGAATGCATCCACTTTGTGATATTACCACTCCCAGATATCATGAAACAAAGAGAAGAGATACAATTTCTTAAGTAGACTTGTTTATTACGATCACAATACCACCCTTTCTAGAATTCACGAGCTTTTCAGAATGACCCATTCAAACATTTTAAACTGAGTAGCCTTGCAGGTTGAGTCCTGTCAGCCACACTCCCCCTGAGATTGGTGCATTAGTTTAATTAACTGGGTCAGTTTTAGTGGCCTAAAAGTAGGTCTCAAAGGAATACCACCTACAAATACACCAATACAGATGTACACATCCAGTCACATTGTTTACTTAAAATCATCCAATGTCAAGCCACACCATATCATTCTTTCTATATCTATCCCTACTCGCCCAGACTAAACTCTAAAATCCCTTCATTACATTTTTATGCTATTCTTTACATAAAATTCGATGATATTTCCGTCCTTCTAATGGAGAGTTT
>NW_005188256.1:0-6117 GCF_000239375.1 Pundamilia nyererei
AGCGAAAGGCGTCGACGATTAGGCTGTGGTACCCGCAAACAGTAGACGAATCGACAGATTAGACCGCGGCTAGTGTGCCGGGCAGCCTATCGTCGTGTCACACTCTCGGCTTTACGCTTTAATTGTATTGCTGTTGTGTTTTTTTTTTCCATCGTATCCAAATGCTGACTGTAATAAAAACCTGACCTGATGTGTGTCTTTTTCTGATCGCACCACAATGTTGATAGCAATATATAACAAACGACCTGATGTTTTTTTTTTGGAAGCCACGTAAAGGATTGCGGTGGACTGAGGGCTGTCACAAATGTTACTGTGTGCATTGTATCACCATTGCTGACCGTAATAAACTAAATGGAATGTTACATTCTGTTGCTCTGCGTGTGATCCTCTGTGTTTGGTCTCTGTGTTCTCTCATACACCGGCTACAAATTCAAGCGCATTCTATGTCATCTGAACGTAAGCTCATTTTGGTACGGGGGCAGGTACAATAAGAGCTGACATTCGACCGGTACTGCTTACGTGTGGGTATGTATAGTTCACACTGCTTCTGAGACTGTCAGGGCCGTTCCACGCTTTCGCCGCCTGCGGTTACGTTCTGTACCAAATACAGACATCCAGAGACCTGCGATCGTGATGCCTTTGGCGATTCAATACCAACCGAAACCAAGGAGAGCGAAAGTGCTACATTGGACACCCGTGCGACGAGACGGACGCGTCTGAGACGGCATCCTACGTTGTACATTATCCCCGACCTGGGTAGGTGTCGAGCTGTGGGATGCTATATGGATGTGATTGCAAGACAGTGAAGCTCACTCTGTAACAGTGTCGGTGTATAACGCAGCAGCAGCAGCAGCAGCAGCAGCAGCAGCAGAGCAAAGCCAGTGATGCCGCAAGTGCACAGCATACGTTTAACACACCCGAGGTTGGTGTTCCCCAACGGAGAAATGACAAAGCCTTGGACGGTGTATAACGGTTGGGCCGACGAGATCCTGAAGATACACATGTTGTCTGGCAAGATGTTACAGAGGATCAAGTACCCGGAGGAATGGGGCGAAATGGCGCCCAATTGCGTAGACTTTATGGACCTAGAAGACCTGAGTGTGCTGTGCCTTGACGGATTTCACATGGTGCAGTTTTGGCTCGATTGCAAGCTCAAGGCTTTGCTGGTCGGATGGGCTCGTTGGTACGTGTACGTGGACAGAGCGGCCGCGGTGGGATCACGTATAACACTGCTGTTAGAAGATGACGGCAAGGCGGCGGCGGACGCGGAAGCGCTCGCTCGACAGCTGTGGCTTGCTTACAGGGATTACTTCGGATCGAGATGGGTCGTCGAGCAGCCTGGCTTGTGGGGTGACATGCGAAACCCCGAGACCGCGTACGACGACTGCGAATATGAAGCCGAGGAGGACAAGCTTGTGTGTGTCACAATCGAGGATAAACGCGGTGACTTTGGAAGGGTGGTCGACGAGCGGATGGCCGTCATGACGCGTCTGGGAGAGGTCTTTCGGACGGAACCCAACGGCAGCGACTGTCTTCTGTGGTGCAAGACCAACGACACGGATGCGAGGCGAAAGGCCACAACTCTTAGGCTCTGGTACCCCGAACAGTAGAACGGGGGCAAAGTGTTCACTGTATTGTATTGTATTGTATTGTATCGGCTTGTTATCACACTGCTTGTAATAATAAACCTACATGAAATGTTACATGTTGTTGTTATGCGTGGGACTCTCATTCCAGTCTAGTCCGTCCGCTCGCTCTTCGCGCACTTGGCTGGCCGAACGCTGCTTTGCCGTCCGTGGGCCTTAATGTCAACAGTGTTGTGTTTGTGCACTGTAGCTTTGTGTCTGGTGGTGGTGTGTATCGTACGACAACGGAGGACTGGACACATTGTAAACCAAACCGATCGCTGCCCACAACACCACGGGCTACGAGATGAGACATCTGGAGTTTGATACATAGTGCCTCGTATGCGTGTATGTCTCAAGAAATGATCTATGTTTCAATAACACCTCTACTGTTGTGTTTACGTGTATGTGTGGCGGCAAGTGTCCCAGATTCAGTGTTGTATCAGTTATTCTGTTTGAGTGTGTTACGACACAACGTTAAACTTTTTTTTCAACTGAACACGGCTTGTTTCTTTTCTAACTTGTACATTAGCAGAGGAAAACGTAACGGTTGGGGGTCCTGAGGACCCAATGAATCTCGGATGGCTAACAACATCGGATGACATGCGTGTGTTGTACGGCAGTGGTGGTAACAGACACCATTGATTGATACTGCACTTTATTTTCTAGAACATAGCGTAGACCGTAAACCATGACATCTGTGTATACAACACGTTGTTTTTTCATAGGACTCTGCTTTATTTTACATTCTTCACCGCAACAGTATAACAACGTAACCGCTGATATCATGGGAGTACATTGACAACAATATAAACAGTGACACTGGTGATTACATACGTTAGGCTGTATGTATGATACAACCAAATAAGACTAAATCTTCCTCCCCAGGCTACAATGTTCATCGCATTGGTCTCCGTTGTATACAAACATGATACGAAAACACAAGAGTACCATCGTGTACTATAGTACATGGCACACACAATACTTCATGACCATTGGCATGCTTTATATGGATTACAAAAAAAAACAATTGTAACACACAATATTCAGCGTTATCATTTCTTACAGCCCTGTCATTTCTTGCGGATTGTGCTGCCGCAAGTTATAGTCCACGTTGACCCTTTTCTTCTTTTTCAAGCACATCCTGCAGCATAGCACACAGCACACGCAGCCGGCTATCGCTACTATAACAACTACAGCGATAGCTATGTACAATCCGTAGGTTGCCAAGAACGAGTCTTTGCCGTCTTGATACAAGTCTCGCCCGCTTTCGACACGAGCGGCCTCTTCTTTCAGAGCAGCGAACACGCCAGAATACTCGACCTCTTCATCCTCGCTCATGTCATTGTCGATAGTCTTCTCATCCTCTTCGGTCAAAGGGTGGCCCGTGAGCTCAGCCAGGGCTGTGAGTCCGCCGTTTAGGTCTTTCGCGTACAGGCTGTTTCCCACTTTGATTATCTGCTGAATGGTCGCGAGTTTCTCCTCGGGCACCCCTACGGATTTGGCGAACTTGACGATGACATCTTTGTTGCTGACCACGGCGGCTCCTATGGCTTTAGCTGCCCCCTTTGCCTTATCGGACGTTGCAATCCTTTTGACGGCCTCCAGCTTCTTCTTCAGCTTCTCTGCCGTCGAGGCCTTTGTGTCGATCCTATACACACCCTTGGCTACCGCCACTTTGCCCGAGCTGACCTTCGTCGAGCCCGCGTACACCTCGCAGTTTGTCGAGGAACACTCTTGGCACAGCTTCACCAGGCACTCTTTCAGCGTCTGCGCGGTTTGGCATTGAGCGGACCCTAGGGTTTCCGTGTTGGGGCATCTGTATGACACTTTGGCCTCGGTCGAGCCGTAACTCTTCAACGTCAGCCCTTCCAGGCTGGTGGTGAGGATTCTACCGTTGTCGTCCTTTTTGGAGTACCCCTTGAACAGCCTGGTGTCGTCGCACCGCTGCACGGCGCAGGCTTTGCACACCAGTTGCTTGTACGTCTTGTACGTGGACATGCGGCCCACACTAGACGCGTCCACTGTCACGGTCTCACCGTTCAGACATGTCACGCTGTAGCTCTTCTTGGTCGAACTGCAGCTGGTGGAGTAGAACAACGCTCCTAAGCACAGGATAGTGTAGACCGCTGTCTTCATAGTTGACAAATTAACCGGAGATGCTTCTGCGTGACTCTATGATGTCTACGTCTGGAAACGCGTTATGTCCGTAAGCTGTTGCGTTTTCTCAGCAGTGGCAGACTGTTGGGATAAAGCGGCCTGTTTGGGGTAGTATTCCCGCAGGTCGGGAGCCGCCGACCCGCAGGTCGGGAACCGCCGACCCGCAGGTCGGGAGCCGCCGACCCGCAAGTCTGGTGAATATAGGTAGCCTGGGGCTAGTAATACCACCCATGCTTTGAAGATGCATTCTCTGATCATTGATTGTAGTAGACATGATGTGTCTTTTGCTTTTGTTTCTCATGTTTCTGTGTGGAACTACAGCACAAAACTGTCGGGTCGACAAAGCCGGTTGCTGTATGTGTCGTGCTGGCACGGTGTTGGCAGCTGGGGGGGATTGTGAGGAACCCCGGTGTGTGGCTTGTAAGCTATACACATACATGGACGAGCACAACAAGCTGACTACTTGTATGTCACAACCCTACTGCGATCCCAACAAAAACTTTATATACCAAAACAGTTCTTCCAGCCTAACATACGCCTTTTTTTACATGGATGGACGGCATTCCATTAGAACCGTAGAAGATCAGAGTAAAAGAACACGGTTTACCACGTATCCAGGGTTCGAGACACCATTATGTTCAAAGCTGGACACATTTGTGACCTATTGTATGCCGTGTTGGCCTTCTACAGGAGGCACCGCGGTTGTCTGCCAACGGGGTGTGCGTCCTAAATTTGCCAACGGGCAACCACAGTGGTCTGACACATACGAGCCCAAGTACAGTTTGTACAGCCCGACTAAACGGCTCCGATGTGTGTGTAAGCCCGGATTCCACTGCTCTAGTGGTGAATGTATGACCTGCATTGAATCTGAACAGCCCGCTGCCGTTACCCAGGCACCTGCGCTTCTATCTGAGGACTCTGACGCGAGAACATCAACCCCGGGAATTATCTCTGCTGTGTGTGTCGTGCTTGTGCTGTTGCTGATGTGTGGCCTAAGCTGCAGATATCACAGTGCGCTACGCGTTGTGTGTGCGCGCGCTGGGAACGAATGCCGTGTTGGACTATCGGCTGTCAACGACTGTATCACAGGATTTGTTAGGCAACTCAACAAAAGACCAGCTACACAGACTGCCCTTGTGCTTACTGTGTCGCATGCCGACAATGTCATCTCCGATACACCTAATCGTGAAGAACCCATGACTGACTGTGACCAAGTGCGTAGAATTGGTGAGCGGAAGATAGCGGGTGTCCGAGTTACTATCGTCTTGTATGCTTTTGCGTCTGTCTCCATATTGAGCACACTTACTGTTGGAACTTTGTACATAACAGACCGACTGCTGACGACCTATTGCGACTCGACCATCTCTGTTTACACCTTTCCGCTGGGCTACACTGTGACAAGCAAAGGCGTGGGGAACTTGGAGGCTGTAGCGCTCTCGGGGTTCTTGGATAGATGCAGGACACAAAACGAGTTCGTGGTGCCCGCCCGTATCAAGTTCCACAAGGCCATCAGGTGTCTGAGAGGTAGCAGAGAATACAAGAGAGCATCCGGTGACGCATCGCAGTTCAAGCAATCGCATGATACCGAGGACTCTGACTCTGGTCACGCAGGAGTGTCGGGGTCCTTTGCTGGTGTAACGGCCTCGGCCGAAGTGACGTTCAGTAAGACTGATGCCGTGGAGAGGTCGATGGAGAGGACGGTATCTTCGAGCAACAAAATGTCAGTCTCGTCATCTTCGTATCAGTGCCAAGTGGGCAGCGCAACCTTCTCGTCCTACGAACCCACCACTGCGCTCCGCGCGTCAGTGAAGGAGCTTAACAGCAACCCAGACGGATACATCGATGAGTTCCTCCACACTTGGGGCTATGGGTTCGTAAGCTCAGTGGAGGTTGGTGGATATTACAGCTCGTTTGAGGTGTTCTCTACCTGCAACAAGGACGCTGAAAACAGCTTGAACGATGCTGCTGAGCGCTGCAGAGAGAGGGGAGCTAAAGTCGAAGCCTCTGGCTTTGGTGTAGGAGCTAGCGCTGGTGGTAGCACGTCACGGTGTAACACGGAAGGGCTGTCAGAGTATCAGAAGAAAGTACTGTCGTCTATATCTAGACAGTCTCAATATGTGCAGATAGGAGGGGACGACCTCGGGCGAGAGAGCGAGTGGGAGAGCACGCTCAAGATGAACCCGTACCCTCTGAGGGTGCGCATAACCCCGATTTTCCACATAAACGGTATATCTCAGACTGCTGTCAAGTTGCTAAAGCGCAAGCTTCAGAACGTTGAGCTCTACCCAGATGAGTTTTTAGCCGAGCAGGTACCGGACATAGTGGCAAGGCG
>NW_005188256.1:42769-43897 GCF_000239375.1 Pundamilia nyererei
GGTGAGACAGCAGAACGTTCTGCACCTGCGGAATTGTCCGTGGTGGATGACAGCGACGCAGACTGCGGATACGACGACTCTGACTAACCGGAATACTCCTTCCTACTATGATAATGATGATAATGATAATGATGCCGATGATGTTTTTTTTTTGTGATGCCACTGTCTAGTTTACATGATTCTTCATGTTCTCGTAAAAATAAAGACAACCTTAAACCATAACAGTTCCCGTACAGTGTCTGTGTTTATTCGAGACATATACACTCGTAGTGCTTACAGCGTGTCGCATGTAATATATTTCATTGCCAATCGTAATATTATGAACGCGTTGTTGGGTGTCAATATAAAACCATCGCGTCGAAACGATGTGCCTCAGTCGGACACTCTCACTCTCAGTCGGAGACAGATGTACGTCAGTCGGTGAGATCGCATTGCCCGCAAGAGGAGAAAGTGAAACACCGCACACATTGCATTCCTCACAGTCCAAGGCCTCACAACACTTCTTTCCGTATAACACCCACGTCGCGCTACCGACACACGCCTAGGCTGTCAGATACTATAAAAGCTCAACTTGTTTAGAAGGAGACTCACAGATCCATTCGATCCACCAGAACGCAATGCCCTCAGCTTACCACATCACACTCTCCCACCCGGAGGCCGTATGGCCTGGAAAGGTGGACGCCGTATCTCGATTCACAAACAAAGGGTCAGACGACATAATGGCATTACACGTTTTACACACCGAGATCAGAGAGAAATTCACGGGTGAGGAGCTACGCTTTTGCCAAGGAGGTCATTACATTGACTACGTTTTGGACGTGGCCGATTTGAACACCGAGAGCCTGCTCGGGTTCCACATGGCGGAGTTCTGGATGAACAATCGCATCAGCTGCACTCCGGATTGGGGCCGGTGGTATATGCAGGTGGACCGAGGTCCCAATAGCTGTTGGCGGCTCCACGTGATACTGGCAGATGCCGACAAGACCGAGGTCGACGCGGAGCGTTTCGTGGAGACCTTGTGGCGAGCCTACAAGGACTACTTTGGTCGCAGCTGGTTACCCCGAGGCGTCACGAAGACCGCGGCGTACGATGTGACACGACTGTACGAGGACCGGGAGTTCGAGGATA
>NW_005188256.1:45718-47166 GCF_000239375.1 Pundamilia nyererei
CGTGTGTCTGTGTGTTTTCAGAAAGAACGCTTTGACATATATATAATAAACTTAGACCGCGTATGACAAGGTAACACAAAGAAACAGTGTAGAGTTGAATGTGTTTTATTTCATTTTTTAGATACAGAAAAACAGCGTAAACATTGAAGCGGTGATGAGTAATTCCTAATATACACAGCTCTTATTGTTGCCGACACCGGCATCGCATTTCAATATCTCCTATGTTCAAGGACGCGGACGCTTCTTGCTGTGGGGACACTCGATCATTGCGTTTCGGCATATTCCGTACTGTGGTTCCACGGACAAAACTGTATCCTCGTACGAGGTGTGCCACATATCCTTTGGGTTGGAGAGCGGGGGCCAGTAGAGGTCCATGCTGGCGAGGGTGTACCGATACCCCAGCGCTTCAATGGGCGTGGGTATTAGCGTCATGTTGCTCGGCACGTTGCATGTGACTAACAGGCCCAGTTTCTGGTAGTCTTTTTCCAACCACTTGTGAACAACAGCCACCAGCCCAGGTAGTTGTTCCGTGTGGCATAAAGGAAACACATACTCCAGCTCAACATACTCTGTGGCCATCATGGTTGTCGTCTCTCCGTCGTCAGTTTTGATGCCCCAGCCAGTGGTAGAAATAAAGATTGGACCTTCGGGTTGTCTGACTATGGTACAATCTATACCTGGAGTCCCAGTGAACCGTAAGTGTTCCTTGGACACTTCTGGAATCTTAGGCGATGTGTTATTGTTACCGGTGGCATCCTGAAGCTTGGGGGCAGTAGTATCACCGTCCTCGAACACCAGCAACGTGTGGTAACACCCTGCATCTGCACGGAAAGCAGCAGGCATACCCTTTACCACTTCTCCGGGGTCCTCTTTGCTAGGAAACACATCCGAGTAAAGGTCCTGGTATTTATCTTCATTGTGCGTGAGAACCATGTGCACTAAATCCAGAAAGACCCTGAGCGGAATGACTATTCGGTCGGCGAACACTTGGTTGTTGTGGGTATTATCCGTAAGCTGAACTTTCTGTCCTGGCTTCACTGTTGGATGTGTGCTCACCAGCACCACACAAGGAAGATCGTGTGTGACATCATAATTGATAGTGAAGGCGTTTCCCGTGTCCCAATCCCGTCGGCCTAACGTTGCTGTTCGCAAGGTTTTCTTGGGCGGCAACAGGCCCCCGGTCATGTCGTCCACGGGCCGCGCATTTGCGCGCTTACGGTTTGCCATATTCAAAGACATGGTCGCTTCAGTTGCCTGCTCGATCTACAGGTCCTTTTGGTCCACCTAAGCACTCCGAATGAACGTATCACAGCTCAATTGCGTTTTGTGACTATATGATGTGCTAGCAGGGATTGTATTTAGTGCTGTTTTTGAAGTGCTGTGTCCTAGCAATTAATATAGTGTATGTGTGTATTTAGAAACCACGCTGCGAAATAAAAGACAGTGAA
>NW_005188256.1:49220-50133 GCF_000239375.1 Pundamilia nyererei
CGTGGGGACGATTCGTCTTTCTCAGTGGTTGTTATATTGAGACTTAAGTGTGTTAGCCACTACATACAAAGAGAGGAGCACAGCGTGAACCTGGAAAGTTCTGGAGTAACTGGAGCGATTATGCAACTTGGATTCCTATAACAACCAGACGTGGAAGATGATCCAACTGCTGATCCACTTGTGTTTTACCTCTACTGTATAACGCTATATATAATGTAGCAGTATACATGTGTTGTGTCTACAATAAAAGTGTAAATCTCTATTGTGTTATTCGTGTCATTTATTCTACGCTCAAAACACACCGATAGCTTGGACAGCACGGTATTATTTAGCATGGGGGTGGTACACGTACACTGTTGTTGGATTGATGTGAATGAAATGCACGCAGACAGTTTGTATGTACACATGGTTGGTTTATTGCTGAATAAAACATTACCTGATACACGTACACTGTTGTTGGATTGATCTGAATGAGATACACGCAGACAGTTTGTATGTACACATGGTTGGTTTATTGCTGAATAAAACATTACCTGATACACGTACACCAAGGCTTCTTTGCTGTGAGTACCTTCCACGGCGATCCACGTACAACTCTGTGTGGGCAATAACCGATAACCGGATCATCCAAGCAAGCAATGCTACATGTACATTCTGAGAACTTTTGTAACACAGCGGGCACAGACTTTACAGGTAGTATCACAAGAAACACAGCACACATGACCGCAATCCGACAGCCAACACTTGTCCTTTCCACACGATGTGCAAGTCCTGGAGGTTACGCCTGCGGTTGTAATGTTTTTTTTGCCAACGTGTTGCTTGCAAAGAGGACATGTGATCAGCATGGCCTCTTTGTTTCCCAAAGAGGTTATGCACGCTTGGCAACAAAGGTGGCCACACTCTAGGTAGACGT
>NW_005188256.1:52020-53367 GCF_000239375.1 Pundamilia nyererei
CTATTGATATAGTCATCCCATTACCACTCACGTATAAACACTCCTATCGCCACATAAGGTACCGTTATGGCTGTGGAACGACTGAAGTCGTGGCAACATGACATTGCAGAGCGGTGCGTTTACCTAACCGAAAGTATTTTCGAAAGATACACGAGGGAGCTCCCAGACACACCAGATATGATGGATATACCAAACTACGTGCATCGCCTCCAAGCCCTAGTCGAATACTGCATGGAGGATGAGTTCCGAGCCAAAGTGTTACTGTCATTGGTCGGTCAGATCGATCCCCGCCTGTACCAGGACTTGGCGGAACGGGGACCAAGGGGGAAGACAGGTACTGTACTTCTTTTCGAAGTACCATCGTGTCCGACAAAACACTTTTTTTTTTGCTCGTATAATCATGTGTATATCTCCGCAGAACGAAAACTGACACAATTGAAGTTAACCGACGCTGCAGAGCGCATGATCGGCTCGACGTTGCCGAGCTTCCAGCGTGCAGTCAGAGAAGGCAGCTTCCTGGACAAAATCACGACTGTTGACGACGCAGTCGAGATCATGGTTGAGGAACGGCTGATCTTACCCGATGAACAATATATGCTATATCACATATATAAAACCACCGCGGGGAAGGTGCGTGCACTCAGATACCTCTTTGGATGCCCCACGGTACCCGACGACACCAAGGCCAGCATCTCGCTGATTCTGGCCGTGTACAACCTGGACGTCTTTGGCATCTTCACCGACGACCCTTATAGCTTGTTGGAGATTGTGTCTATTCCCTCAGTGGGGTCTTTGGTTGTGTAGACATGAGGTTTAACATTATGACTGTGTATAAAGAGTGATGTGTGATTACCTGTATTTCACAATAAACAAAAACACCCTTATACATTTTTGTGCAGCGTCTTTTAGTTTTGATACATGATACCAACAAGTACCTCGGCGCAAACCTTGGTGCGCCGCATGGGAATAGCATTGCACATGCTAGGTTTACTGTATTACTGTAAAATGCACTTATGCGAGAACGATTCTCAGTTGGACACTTGTGTGTAGTTGGGTTGAACAGTCTTGCGTGTAGGTCGGACACTCTTGCGGCTGGGTCGGCCGGCGTCGCAGGTCGGCCGGCGTCGCAGGTCGGCCGCTGTGCGCAACTCAGTCGGATACCTCCACACTTGCTATATAAAGCGGTCCCAAAGTTGTACGAGTAATACAGAGTTGCTATTGCTATATCTCTCGAATAACCATCCTCGTATATACATACACCGCCACCCCACGTACGATACAGTTATGGCTGTGGAACAACTCAGGTCGTGGAAGCATGACATTGCAGAGCGGTGCACTCACATAACC
>NW_005188257.1:0-999 GCF_000239375.1 Pundamilia nyererei
TCTACATGATTATCAATGTTCAGGTTATTTTTCATGCTGTTGTTTCCATTCATGTGTTTATCAGACACAGTCAGCCATGAGGGAAGGTGTTCTCATGGTTCAGCTGTGTTCACAGTAACAGTCCATGAATCCTCTCATGATCACACTTAACCTGTCAGATGGTTACAAATAATCCAGTTATTGTTCATCTGTGGGACTCATAACACAGATTTAATCTACAGCTTTGTACACAATAAGTCAACAGATAAACTGATGCAACCAGCATCTGTCTCTGCAGCCTCACTGCTGTCTGTGGGACAGTCCACAGTGGGTTGAGAGTGTGGATCTGTGACCTGTGTGAGAATCAGCTTCCTGACGTGAGTCTTGAAGAAACACATAGACAGGAAGCTGAAGTTACATCAGCAGCAACAAGTGTGAACATTTTACAGATCATGTGTAATCGGTTATTATCAGGATGTCTTAAAAACTCCCATTAAAAACCTTCAGCGGATGCAAAATGCTGCAGTCGAGTCCTGACAGTCCTGACAGGGACTGACAGCTTCCTCCTATACTGGCTTCTCCTCATTGGCTCCCTGTTAAATCCACAATTTAAATCCTGCTAATCACATAAAGAGTCTTTAATAATCTTATCTCAGAGTACCATATGTCCAAATCATCAACAGCAGCTAGGTGGATGTCAGCAGCTTACATGGTGGAGATAAATCCAGGGTTCGGGTTTGTTTATAAATTCAGGTTTTAGAGCCTTTCAACACGATTACTGACAGATAACACACTCAGAGTACTAAGCACACTGTGGACCTACTTTGGTGTTTGCAGAGATGAAAATGATACAAACTGCTGAGCTGTTGAACCAGCTGATCCAGCCTTTTATCTGAGCTGCAGTCAGTCACACAAACAGGTTGAACAAGGTCTGTTCTGTGCAGCACCTGCATGTAAAACAGAAGCAAAGCTGTTCCTGTGAAATGAAACTGAAAGCCTCTCTGAGCGTCTCCCTGTAGA
>NW_005188257.1:2737-5269 GCF_000239375.1 Pundamilia nyererei
GGCTGTATCCCAATTCAGGGTCTGCAGCCTTAAAGTACGCAGCCTCAACGATCCTCAAGGGCCGCGTACTCAAAGACCGCTAAGGCCGGAAGTGCGAGGCTTGTGAAATGGGACGGTCTAGCCTCCGTTGCGATGCCAATGGTTGCCTAGCAACCATGATACTAACAGCTGGAAACGTTTTATACAGCTTTGTTTGACAGAAATGAAGGAGAAAATCTTTTGTTCATTTGTTTGTTTGTTTCTACATGACCTTTGATCATTCTCTGTAGGATTAAGCTCAGCCATTGAACGGTGTATATTTTAAAGTAAAGGCTTTAAAACCAAGTTAGTACAAATGTCACTAATGTCACATAACTTTGCCGACATGTGGCCAACAGTAATGTTTTAATGTTCTTCGTTATTAAACATTTGCACATAAATAAGTGACATAATATTCAGTACTTACTTAAAGTTTACTCTTCGGCCGCTCCTCATCCGCCGTTTTTTTTCGGCAAAGTTATCCACACGCACTGCCGCGCTATGCATTCTGGGATATGTTGGGCCACGAAGTCTACACTGCCACAGCCTTAAAATTCAGGGAAATGAAGGACGCATTTGAGGGCACAGTTAGACTGTAAACATTCAACAGGACACACAGAGTAGAAAAGTCAGGAAGTGTTGTTTAATATAATATTGAAATACAGAGCTAATATTCAACAGGATAACTGGTGATGTTAGGATGTTTTCTCATTCATCTCATGTTGATCAGATATAATCTTGAGTATACATGATAAGAGTTATTCTGTTTAAATCTGTTTTTGTATTTAGTCTTAAAAAGCACAGAATCTGCATTCAATCACCATTTTTTCATTACCTGACTGATTATCCTGATTTACATTATCAGAGTAAATAGATGGGACAGACATGTTGTTGATATCACTTCCCAGAACCAGGCGAAGGTCATTTTAGGGCCGTCCTGTTGTCATGGTATCAAGTGCATGACGCCTCTCTGCACACACCCTGAGTCCTTATTGACATTTTCTGTAAGTCCTCATCTCTGAAGGATTACACACAGTTCATAGTGCTGTGGCGGTCAAAGCATTAAGAACGAGGATGAAAATAAATACATACCCCAACCATGAGTTCGGAGGAATGTAGCTCATCATAAAAACACGATGAAGTGTTAACAACAATGAATATTTGGATTATTTTACAGTTTCCTCCTGTAAAGTGAGAGCAGATGTATTTCCTGCACTTCCACAAACAGCAGCTCTTCTTTTTGTTATCAAGAACATAATTTAAATCTGGAACATTTCATTATCGTCATTATTTTATTTTATTTGTTTATAGCAAATGTATTTAACACATTTCCAGCACAGAGGATAAAGCTGATGCTCTGTACAAAGAACTTAAAGCTAAAGTTAGTTTTCCTAACAGTAAAAAGTAAAAAATTTTGCTCATGCACAAAAATGACTTAAAAAATTCTATGGATTTAACTTCCTGTCATTTGATTGTTTCTCTGTTACTTTATTAATTTAGTTTAGTATAAGTGGCCATGACAGAGGTCTTCATCAATAGGAAACTCTGTAAGTGTCCAGAGGGCTCTGAGGACTGAAGATTTATTCAGAGGAGAGCTGCATGATTATAAAGTGACCTCTGTAATGTGCAGAAGAGCACAGAGCATGACTCACTGTCACATCCTCAGCCGTCACTGTGACACGTGTCTGTTTGTACAAATCTCTACTTTTAATAAGATGTTTCAACATAGAGACATGAATCTAACACAGTAACAGCTGTCTTTGTTTCAGATCCAGCAGAGAAGAAACTCATTCACTGACAGAGACAAAGTTTTGTCACTGCGATAACGACTCTGAGCCGATGACTCGCTCTGATAACTCTGATAACATCTCCCTCCGCTCCCAGCAGCAAGTTTTCTTCTCCTGACAGTGAAACTCTTACAGATACAGATGTGATGCTGCTACACATGTTGGTAAATCTGACCCCTAATCTTCTTTAAATTCCAGCCTTTGTAGTGAACACGTTTTTCAAACACCAGGGTCAGAAGCATCACTTTGTCAAGGAGAGATGAGAGTAAGGTCATTCTCAGCACACAGCTCTGTTATTTCCTAACTCCTTATCAGTTCTCCTAGCGACGTTTTGCTGACTGCAGTGGTGTTTTCACTGAGGTCAGAGAAAGGAGGTTAGGAAAGGAGACAGGAGAGACATTTAGAGCACACAGGTAACAACTGCACTGAGTGTGAAGGTGTGTCTGAAACATGCTGAAGCTCGTCTGGTGCAATGATTGCAGTCTGCTCCAGGGCAGCTGGAGAGTCGTGTTTGGAGTTTTCCCCTTTTGAAAAATACAATAACATCCAGAAGCTTCTTAACAATTTTCAGAAAATAGTCTTTGAATGTGTTTTATTTTATTTCGTAGGATCCATTAGAGTGACAGAAGATACATTTAATGATGTTAGTGGAGAATTGTCAGAGTGTTTAGTAAGAGGTCAGCGTGACAGTTTATGGTTCACCTCTCTATGTGTTTGTTTCCATCTT
>NW_005188257.1:6062-8107 GCF_000239375.1 Pundamilia nyererei
GTGTGAGTTTCAACTTGCAAGTACAAATTTTGACCCGATTTTTCCTCCTTTCGGCTGATTGGTCAATGTCATGTCAATCACAAATTTAACAATCCAATCAGAACAAATGGGTTTGGCTGTAGGAGTGGTGCTTTACTGAGCTGCAACCCGTCCACTCAGGGTCAGAGGGGCAGGAGAAACAGGCTGGGGTCCAGGAATGTCTGTAAAACGAGAGAAGAAGGTTATTAGGAGAAAGCACTAAGAATTACTTGGCCAGCCGGAGCTACACTGATGGTAGTTAGCACAATGATCCAACGAAGAAGCAGACTCTCCTGCGTTCTTAAGTAGTGTGAGAGGGGCATCACTCATGATGAGAAGCCATTAGGTGAATATGGTAGATGGCCACAGGTTATAATCCAGAGTTTAACTTCACAAAGCTTAGAAGAGGATGAAACATAGCCACAGGGCTATTGTCAACACACCAGTGGAAGCTGGGGGTCATCCGAGGGTATCTTTTGTACCTCCATCACATAGAATGAAGTCCAACTTGGATTTAGCAAAACTGACCTTCCTCTCACATTTTACACACCTTTTAGAGAGGTTCCACATTGTTGGATGGGTCGGATGTATCCTTCATAGCCCAAGCTATCCCAGAATTCATAGCGCAGCCCAGCCAATTCCAGCTTCAACAATGGTGGCCGCTACTTAGTTTCAATATTACTCTGATTACGGTTAGTGCGTCATACTTTTAAGATATTTAGGCGAGAATGTAGCTGTGTAAACTTCAAATATCTGCTCGGTTTATCAAGACATCACATATTTGTAAAAGTGCTTCGACGTTTTCGGAGACGTCTGTTACCCACCAGCTCGATAGCTAGAAGAGAACACATTGAGGGCACATTGTTTTCAGATCCCCGTGGTGTTTTGTTACCCAGGTTAAACATAATATATAAGTCACTTAGACAACATAAAAATGTTATTGTTTGGCTATTTCCAGTGTTTTATTTGTTCCTGAGTAAATCGGTTTGGCTGAGATTAAAGTTATAGTTTTCACAGCTGAATAAACTTCAAACAGAAAACTGATTAAACAGAAGAGTAAGATGGTAGAGAACGTACTCCAGTGTCCTGTTATATTTTAGCAAGCGAGGAGCAGACGGCGGAGTTTATAAAAACTCCATCGAGACAGCTGGTGACACAATTCTGAAGGCTAGACCGTCCCATTTCGCAGCCTTGCACGTCCGGCCTTCTCGGTCTTTGGAGGACATGGTCGACGCAAACCGCGAAGGCTGCGTCCTCTGGGTTTTGGGACATAGCTAGAATCTTTGTCCACATCTCCTATTTTTCTCAAAATGACAGTAATAAATTACATTACTTTGACATTTTTTTTAAATCGTACAAAAACAATTTGCTATAATTGGCTATTTACTGAAAAAATGCGTTGCAGGGCTGGTTTTGATCTTTACAGCTCAGTTACAACACGGCCAAATGTTCTGTGGCACAGACATGGCTCTGAAGTCACTCCACACGAAGGAAACACAGATGAGCCCTGTGTGGGCCAAAAAACACAGACACTGTATGTGATTCATACTGAAACACATCAGGGGTGTCTCATTGTTGAATCGGCTGACCTCCATTCATTACCATCGAAACCCACTGCAGGTAACTGTCTACAAAAAACAATAAATACATTCAATATTTTCTGTCTGTCCTAAATCATCTGTTTTGATTTAAAAAAGTATAAAACTGTATGATTATGAAAGATCTAATTTTGCTGGTTCTTATATAGTGAGACTCATTCACCCATTTCCACATGCAAGTGTTTTCTGTGTAGCTCGATGTTTGTATCTTTCCCAAAGACTTCTCAGAGTGCAGACTGGAACACTCAGGGGTGAAACCACCAACCTTTCAACCAGCTCAACCTCTGAGCCACAGTTAGCCCAAAAACATTCAACAGGACACACAGAGTAGAAAAGTCAGGAAGTGTTGTTTAATATAATATTGAAATACAGAGCTGAGGTTCAACAGGATGACTGGTGATGTTAGGATGTTTTCTCATTCATCATCAT
>NW_005188257.1:8127-10317 GCF_000239375.1 Pundamilia nyererei
TGGGTGATCTGGCAGCAGAGTGCGGGACAAGAAATGGGCAAATAGTTCAAACTGTGAGTGCACTTTATACACATGTATGAAAAGAAGTAATTATTGCCTTTGTGTGTTTGACTGTCTGCTAACCAACTAGTATAGTATCATAGTATTGTAGCACTTTTTTTTCTAATATCTCTCTAATACATTTTTCTTTCACAAAAACTGGCATGCTCAGTCATCCAGGTGACTAAGTCCCCAAAAGTTGATTCTGTTCATCTGGATGTTGCGTTACCAGAGATTTCGTCACTCATCCGAGACACTTGGATGAGTGACGAAATGTTTCTCCCACTGACAACATCCAGATGAACAGAATCAACTATTTGGGGTGTAACAAAAAGCTTTGTAGCTGCATACTGACTCCTGAAACTACAACACATTACACTTCTTTGTCTCTGTCACAGCTGGATTACAGATGTTAAGGCCACACAGATATGTGTCACCTTCATATGCACAAACATAATCAGTATTAAAATTACTCTAAGAAGAGGCTTCAGGGAGACGTTTGCTACGTTGGACTGTAGGACCATCAGAAATGTGTGCAGTAACAAAACAGGCAGCACTGAAAGCAGCTCTAAGTGTTTGTGTTGTTCAATGATTTGTGCACAACAACATCCATTTGTCATCATGTGGACATTTTTCTCACAGACGCCACAACTTTAACACCCACCAGCTCATCCATACAACAACAAACATCAACAAGCAGGAAGCAGCTTCACCTCTGATCACACACACACACAACTCTACTCACTCACCTGGAGGAACGACAATCAGATAGTTGTTAATGAGCAATTTCCACGAGCGCGTTTCCTCCATGAAGACACGGCACATGTATGTTCCACTATCAGCCGTGTTCGCATCCTTCAGAATCAAAGACACGTCTCCATCCTTCATCTGTCTGTCCTGCAAAGTCAGACGGCTCTTAAAAGATGGATGCTGGTTATCTGGATTTAAATGCCCGTCCTGGTACAAAAGGACATATTTATCTCTAAGGTCAGCCCTGCTCCATGTTACACGTTTACTGTTGTTTGGAGCTCGACATGTCAGAGTGACTTTCTGTCCAGACTCAGCTGGGAGGATTTTGTGTTCTGAAAGAGAGAACAAAACAGAGCAGAGAGATGTTAGTTGTTTATTTACTTTTGCATCTGAGTTTTAGGGCCTTGTGGTGGTATGGTAGTTATCACTTTTGCCTCTCGGAAAAGTCCTTGGTTCAAATCCTTGATCTACTCTTTCTGTATTAGCCCTGTAACAGACCGGCATCCTGTCCAGGCTTCACCTGCTACTAACTCAGTATCTGTGATACAGTCCAGGCCGAAAAACCGTGGCTTAGTTAAACAGAAGGAGATAGATTGAAGTTTTTTGCCATTTTTTCTTTCATTCATGTAAACCTGCTAGCATCCACCAGATCATCAGTGTAGCCTCATGCTAAACACAACAGCTAGCGGACCTCTGAAATCCACAGCAACTGGGCCTCGCCCACCATAATGGCATGTAAAAAGGATGAGATATACTGTCTCTGCATTGTTGGCTATCCACTGGACCCAGTAGCAGTTTTTGATACAGGCGACATGGGCGGTTGCCCAGGGCGGCATAGTGGTGGGGGCGGCAAAAAAAAGTTGCTCGGGCTCATGCTGGACTCATGCTGCCCTGACATCATGCCGGCGGATTTTGGGGATGGCATAGGCACTGATCGGTTTTCTATCGCACATTTGCTGGGAGTAAGGGCGCCCTCCGTTGGCGAGGTGCGCCTACTGCAGATGCTTTTCTTTCTGAGCTCTGTAGACATCCAAGGTCCAAAACAAAATGCAGCAGGGACCTGTTTTCAGAGTCCAAATTGCACCGGACTGCCTGATGACTAGACGTTGACAAGCTGTGCTGGCTAAAAAAAAAAGAAGAAGATAGAGTCCTTCAGGCTCTATCTCGGTGGCTGCAGAAGCTGACCTAATACACACTGGTCGATTGGTGTATTGCACACTGATGTTTATAGTCTTTCAGAAGACCCTGCCACCAGTCCTGCCCATGCAAACAGCAGGATCCCTCCAGGCACCAAGGGAGTACTAGTCATCAGGCAGTCCGGTGCAATTTGGACTCTGAAAACAGGTCCCTGCTGCATTTTGTTTTGGACCTTGGATGTCTACAGAGCTCAGAAAGAAAAGC
>NW_005188257.1:11176-12342 GCF_000239375.1 Pundamilia nyererei
ACAGATTCAATCAACATTTTTTCATTACCTGACTGATTATCCTGATTTCCATTATCAGAGTAAATAGATGGGGCAGACATGTTGTTGATATCACTTATATCACCACAAGGCGAAGGTCATTTTAGCCTCATGCTAAACATGCAAAGTGTCAGAAACTACAAGATGTTAGCTTCCACAGAACAACAACATGTGCTGATAATAAGTGAACATAATGTGTGAGAGAAAGCAGCCTCTCATTATAAGACACTGTGAGTCTCTGCATGCTGCCTTTATGGAGCTACAGCTGTTTGTGTACACTGAACAAGAAGCTTTGTAGCTGCATCCTGACTCCTTACACACGTTACACTTCTTTGTCTCTGTCACATCTGGATTACAGATGTTAACTCCACACAAACTCCACCCAGCCTTGTGTCTCCTCCACACACAGACAGTCTACTTTACTCCTCGTTTTCTCAGAAAGGCATTATGTTAGTTTCTAACAGTAAATCTCACCTGCAGAGACGAACACGAAGACGCTGAAAAACAGCAAAGTTGAGTCGAGCGAGACACTGACAGCAGACATTTCTTAACTCCACCCTTCAGAGTCAGAGAGAGAGAGACGTTAGGCTGCGCACCGCTGGTCTGAAAGGCTCTTAGCACATAAACCGTACGTACTAATTTACTTACTCGGGTTTCATATGTGATAGTTTGTATGCAGGACTTAGTTTAAGGGCTGAAAATGAATCTGAATAAATCCTGTTTCTCCCTCTCAAAGACTCACAAACTCCTGGCATCCCTGTTAGAAAGAAACATCGATATTTGAGAGTAAATGTTTGAGAAAATTAAATTTAAAAAAAAATCTGCCAACATTTTAAAATTTTGTCTGTGAAATAAAAAAAAAAGGTAAGTGTGGTTGCTGAGAGAGATCTGTCCTTAAATGGACTTTAGCTGATCTGTTTGTTCTGTTACTGGCAGTTAAATTTTGATATACTTTGATTTTATATGATATAGAAAATTTAAAAAAGAAATGATTTAAAACTCGTGTAAGTCAAAACATGATGGTGGACTAAAAGTTTACGTCTTTCAGTATTACAAAATTACTGTTATTTAAAAAAACAACACGCTTTTAATCTGATCGGTTGAGCTAAATTATGGCATAAATGTGATGATGAAATTAAAGAGCTGGC
>NW_005188257.1:34447-41101 GCF_000239375.1 Pundamilia nyererei
AGATGGATGCAGATTGTTTTGTCTCTGTGAGGACAAATTTGAGAATCCCAGAGTTACTAAAACTGATTTAGAGCCACTTCAGTTTTCACAACAGTCAAAAACGTTTTCATCATTTCTCTGCAAAAGCTGCATTTAACCAAATCAAAAACAAAACCCACAATTTCATTGTGTGTAAAGAAAAACAAAACATTAGAATGTAGAACAATGAGAGCGACATGTTTAAGATGCAAGATCCAGCTCTTTCACTACTTTTAAGGAGAGGTTTACACTTTCTACTGAATTTATATTGATTTCTGCGTGTGTTGTTGCTGACTGTGTCTAACTGTGAGATACTTGCTGCAGGTCTCCCTTGAAAAATGTTTTTAATCTCAGTGGGATCTTCCTGGTTAAAGATAGATTAAATAAATAATAAAGGGACAGATGATTGAAGCCTGCAAGTATTTCTGTGCGTTTCTTTAAGGCACACAGAGCTTTTGGATCGTAGCAGAAAAAGCAAAAAGTGGAATCAAAGCATGTAAACAGTTTGTTCACAGTGGCTCACAGCACAGACACGTGGACATGAAGTCATCGAGTCAGCTTTCTTTTCTGACTCGATGCAATAAAACATTTAAATACTCGTATTCATGAATCTCGTGATAATTTGGGGGTTTTCATGATTTCTTTGAACTTTTGCTTTTCCAGGGTGTAATTATTGCACTTCATACGTCTTCAATAAAGTATTTTCCACAGCAAACTGTGAATTGCTTGGAAATGGCAGTGTAGCCTTTCCACTTATTATGAGCCTCTACGATCTTCTTTCTGATTTCCTTTGTCTTTGGCGAGTAACAGTCGTCCCTGTCATGTGTTCGAGTGCCCTGTTCCTTGGAGTCTTTTTTATGCTGATTGGATGTTGTTAGGAAGCCAACTGACTTAAATTGAGGTGTGTTTTTAAAGGTGATTCATTACTGTAGGTGTGTTTTGAAAGCAAACATTCACATGGGGCTTTTTACTACATTTGGTACAAAGCAAGCCTACAAATGTATTTTATATTACAAAATGTACCAGAAGCTACTAAATAGCACCAGTGACTCTGATTATATCAAGTTTCATCAATACTGCATAAAATTGGGAAGAAGTTTAGGAAATTGTTCCAGATTTCCTCGGGGGCTAATAATTTTGGCCTCAACAGGATATTATGTGTCTGACAACTCTTTTAAAAAATAACAGTGTAAATTGTCATGTATTAGTGGGAAATGTGTTGTGGCATGAATGATTTTCTTTTCTTCTCTGCATGAAACAGTAAAGTCGCCTTGAGGCAAATCAAAACTGGTTTAACGAGGGCCAAATGGAGCAGAAACAAAATTCACCCGAAAACAAAAAAGCAGAATTGCTTCCCTGCTGTGAGGCTGCCATATATGGAGAGTCTTCTTGCTGCAGTTTCAGCCATTACCAAGCTGCTTCTCAGATTACACTTAGTCCCGCCCCCTCAGCACACAGCTTAAGCCACTGGTGAGGCAGCTTTTCAGCATGAAGGCGTTGCTTTCAGGCTTAACTGCCTGGTTTCCTAGGGAACCGTGCAGCAGACAGGCTGGGCGGAAAAGCGTTTCCGGGTCGGTTCAAACTTGGAGAGAGGAGCAGAGAGACAAAGAGGAGGTGATAGTGAGGTGGGGGAGGGAGAAGGCTCTGTGGAGAGGCAGTGGGGGGAGGCTGAGGTGCTGGCTCTACTCTCAGTGTGGGACCAGGGTGGACATCAGCACGTGGTAGAGAACAGAAGCACATTTGAGGGGATTTCAGAGCGTCTGAGGAGGCTCAGTGTTGTGCGCAGCTGGAAGGAGTCTCAGCTAATTCAGAAGCATGAGACTTCAGAGCAAGAGGCCTGATGCAGGCACGTCAGTGAACTACAGCCCAGGAGTGGAAGAAAGGCCACGGGAGGAAGGTGTGGATAGTCAAAGAAGAATCTACCCAGTCCAGCAAGGTAACTGTGTTCAACACCAACTGTACTAATGACGATAACAACATGACTTTGTTCACTTGGGGAAAAAACAAAAACTAGCATCAAAGGATAAAGCTTGCTTGTGCTACAAACTCAGACAATTACATTAACCTCCTAAGACCTGAACTCTTCCATGGCATGCGTTTTTAATTTCTCTTTGATGTTTGGGCTGATTGGGACCTGTTGAGTGTAAAAACAAAGAATTATCAGAATTATTTTTTTCACCTGATTTTTGTTTCTAAGAAAAATGAGATCCACATATGAGGAGAAGAGTAGCAGTATAATGTCCTCGGAGGTGGATATCAGGCCCTTGTAGAGCAAAATGGAGTTTTGGTCTAAATGTGATGTCCATATATGTGGATCCTAGGAGGTTAAAGTTTCTTTTATTTAAAAAAAAAATCACCATTTAGCCAAAAATGACAATGTCTTCATGTTTGCACAGGAATAAAGATTCAATTTCATTCAGCTGTTTCTGACTCTACGAATGTGGCTGAAGAGGGAATCCGCAACTGGACAGATGATGAAGTAAAAGCGCTGCTGTGCGTCTGGGCCGACCGCAACATTCTGGAACGATTGAAAAGCACGCTGCGCAACAAATCCATATTCCAAGAGATGGCTCGGCAGATGCAAAGACAATATGGGGTGATACGCGACTGGAGACAATGCCGTACAAAATACAAGAATTTGAAATATGACTATAAGATTGCTAAAAGTGCACACGCTGCAGGAGGCAGCAGTGCAGGAAGCCTGGGGAAGTACATGAAGTTTTTTGATGAAGTGGAAGCTATTTTACTGGACAAAGGACTGGAAAATGGGAGCATGGAGATGCAGAAGAGACTGTATGATGGTGAACTGAGAGCAGGGAGGCTACAAACGCCAGCAGGCCACACAGGGCAGATAACAGGCTCTGAGAGTGAGGTGGTCATCGACATGGATGATGGTAAGCATCACGTTTGCAAGCAGTTGTTTTAGATTCAAGACTCCATAAAAATAATTTTCTTATTTTTCCTTATTTAAGATGACAACAGTGATGATTGCAACATGGACGGAGAAATGGAAATAAAGAGAGAGAGAAGTACAGGTATGCCAACAAAGAAAAGAAAATCTGCCGCCTGTGGAGTTCAGCTGCATATGTAAGCTTTTCCTTCCATATCTGTTCTTTTATTCCAGATGCCCATCGAGCACACACAGACTTCTGCTCTGACCAAGTGGTCACGGTGTCGGACACTGGTCGCAACTGGAGCGACCAAGAGGTGCGAGCCCTGATCCAAGTCTGGTCCGATGAGCGCATATGCAGGAAGCTGGAGAGCTCAACCAGAAAGAGGGACATCTTTGTCCAGATCTCACGCAGGTTACTGCAGCAAGGCATCGATCGTGACTGGAAACAGTGCCACACTAAGTACAGGAACCTCAAGTATCTCTACAGGTCCCTTCAAAGGGGCAAGACTGATGAAGCTGACCCGAGATGCCTCATGAGGTTCTACGAAGAAGTGGACTCCATTATGAATCGCGTGACTAACGACTACACAGAAGAAGATTCGGACAGACTTACAATATCTGACAACTGTGATGAGAAAAATAACGTGGACGGCAATTTGGCAAACACGAGGAGAGCTGTGGAGGACAAAACCTGCACCTCTGATTCTGACTTAACCATCGAGGCATCAAACACGTATGAGTCAGAGCGGCATAAAATCAAGGAGCATCGTTTGGATCAAGAACACATGTTGATGAGTGAGCTGATCATTTAATCATCAGTATGAATTAGATGAAAAGGTTACACAATGCATTCAGTGGTCAGTTACCACGAGTAAGATAACCAAGCAGGAACACCACAGACAGCCAAAAACAAAGGTTTTGGCTGTTTTTGTCCCTTAAAATATTTCTCAAAATCTTATATCAACACAACACATTAGTTAGTATTTCAACTAAAACCATAAAATCTGCAGAGAAATTGTGGTTCAGTAAACTGACCCTTTAACACTGAATAGACTTGAAGGTAGAGGGAAATAAATATTATTTTCAAACTACAAACTTTCCGGTTAGTAAACAACTTGGTCCAACTTGAGCTGCAGCCACCCAGGAAGTGGTTTTAAGATATGTTTTATTTAAAATGAGTCTCGAGGTGGTCGTAAGCCAGTTTTACTTTGTTTAATACCAAGACAATTCTCCTCTTTTGCAGCAAAGAAGCATGTCTATATCTGTTTTTTAACTGCCTTAAATATATTTTTGCAGGTGCTTCTGAGAGTGAGGTCGACAAAGAGAATACTACTGCATCAAACAGAAGACTGAAGAGGAAAGCTGTGGATGAAGGTCTGAAATGTGTCTCCTTCTGAAATAATTAAATATGGATAAGAACATGGCTGTGAGCTAAAACAACGCACAACTCATGAAACCCTGTTAGGAGCTGACATGTTACACTAGTCGTACGTTAACCTTTGTCCTTCTTATTTCCAGACCCTGAACTGCACACATCACTGAAAAAGCTGAACCCTCTCGGCCCTGTTGCTGCTGACAGACTGCACACCCAGTGTAAAGAAGAGCAGGACCACATCCCCATATTAAAGATCAACTCAGTCTGTTCAGTGCCCCCCCCTGCTCCATCGCCACAGGTAACATACACTGATCTCACGTGACCATTACAAAACTGACGTATTCTCCGACATAATAAACGCTGGTGTGGGTTCTTTTAAAACTACCCCAACTACTTGATTAATCGAGTGACAGATTATTATATAATTATTTTTCAAATAAAAATGTCCCACATTAAAATTACATTTGTAAACTTTAACATGTTTAGGTTTCAGATTGTTTCAGATTGCAAAAACAAAGATGAATTGATTCATGCAAATATTGTAAAGCCTAAAGCTGCAGCTCTATGATGTATGTTGGGCTGACGTTTGTTAATCAAACCTGAGGAAAAGTTCTGTCTTCAGTGTTATTCACTCATCCATGTTAGAAAATTCCAGAGTTGGTTTTGTTCACCTGGTCACAGGATTTTAAATGGGAGAAATGTTTCACTGCTTATCCAGGTGACTCCTTCAGTATCAGCTGACCACAACCTTAACAGTGCAGTACTTAAGCAGAACAGCTGCATAACAACTGAAACCAGCACCACTGACTAACAATGAGCCACCAATTCAGTTTCAGGATCGTCAGTATGCAAACTGGTACCACGAGTACCAATCGCATCACTGTGAGATGATGAGCAATCGTTCAGAGGTGTCATCGCCTTTTCACATAACAGCTCCCCACTCAAACCATGATGTGCACACCGTCACTGTGAGAGTTGCCACTGGCCTGTAGGTGTAAACAGACCACCGCGTCTCAGCCTGATGAGCTAGCTCTTCTGCGCTGTGCAATCTGCTAACCTGTGGTTGTCTGGTTGACTTTCTGAATTCAATGTAATTGGAAAATAAAGAAAAATACATTAAACTGCAAGCTAGTTGAAGGAAACCAGGGTTTTGGTTCATGAAGACATTTCACCTCTCATGCATGATGGATCGTTGACCTGCCCGGTTTCTATGCAGGTCGTTAAGGGTCCCATCAGTTGAGCTGACGTGTGACTGAATGCATGGGTTATGTGGGTCACATGACCTGTGGTGTGATTCCTATGTGGGACAGCTTCATGAACCAAAAACAAAGTCTAGCTGCCGTCAATTTAATAACTTCAAACTAGCCTGGTCTCAACACCTGTATCTTATGTTTCATCAGAAATAAGAACGTGGCAATCATGTGACATCCTTACAGACAAGCTGCATGATAACATGTCGCTAACAACAGTGACACTTGAAAAGGCGATTTGTGTTTCCACTATTTTCTTCTTTAAAAAAGAAACAAGTGCTGCCTGCTGGAAATCAAATCCGGCTTTTATGAGCGTAGACTAAAATGAAGCAATTCTTCTGTAAGTTCACTGGCGTGTTGTGTGATTTGTCTTTCAGGCCTGCTCAGGATCCACGAGCGCCATGGCCTCCACCCCAGGTACTGCACGAGCCTTAATCCGCACTTTAGCGCTTCAGTTAGATGTGCATGCTTTAATTCTTTCCTTGTTTTCAGAGTTGAAAATCGGCCAGAAGCTCAATGAGGGCAAGACTAAACAGATTTTCGAGCTCGTGGACCAGCCGGGACTGGTTCTAGTCCAGTCTAAAGACCAGATCACAGCTGGGAACGCCGTGAGCAAAGATCAGATGGAGGGCAAAGCTGCCGTTGCCAACAAAACCACGAGCTGCGTGTTCCAGCTGCTGCAGGAGTCTGGTGAGGTTTTTATTTCTGCACAAGGTTTTGGGAACAACAGATTGCATCAAAGGTTGATTCAGTGACAGGAAACAAACAGCCTAAATCTCGTGCATGAACAGAAATGATAATCATGCAGTAATACTTCATGTATACAAATTCAATAAAATGTAGTTTTTAATCTCAGATGTTGTCATTTGTCCGTGAGTTTGAGGTTGCTCTGATATCCACCCTTCTCTCCTCAGGCATTAAGACGGCCTTTGTTAAGCAGCACTCGGACACGGCGTTCATCGCTGCGCGCTGCGAGATGATACCCGTTGAGTGGGTGTGTCGCAGGGTGGCGACTGGATCTTTCCTCAAGAGGAATCCAGGAGTCAAAGAGGGCTACCGCTTTTCTCCTCTAAAGATGGAGATGTTCTTTAAAGTGAGTCTTGCTGCGTGCGGTGATT
>NW_005188257.1:42586-54510 GCF_000239375.1 Pundamilia nyererei
CACCTGGGTGTCTCTCAAGCTGGCTGACAAGAAGTTACAGGCCTGCAGCCTCTGAAGAGCCCAGCGTGCATCACGCTCAACAAAAGAGCTTTGGTCCATTTAGCACCCTTGAAGCGAACTGCAGGACTGAAAACGACACAATTCATTTATTGAGGCCAAGTTTAGAACATGGAACAGTTTCTAACAGATTTGTTATAGTTTCTCATTTTAATGGGATTTTATAGAACTTTTTAATTTGTTTATTTATTTTTGCATGCATATTGTTGCTGCCTGTGTTTAATGGTGTCATTTTTGTAACTAGCTGCTGCTTATCGTCAGGTCTCCCTAAAAAAAGGTTTTTGTTTCAGTGGGATCTACCTGGCTGAAAAAAAAGTTCAATTACAAACATTGTTTACTATGAAAACCCAGTAACTGTAGATGTTTGTCACACATATGATTGAAGCCTGTATGTATTTGTATGCTTTTTTTAAGACACACCGAGCTTTTGGATCACAGCAGAAGAAGTGGAATCAAAACATGTAAACAGTTTGTTCACGGTGGCTCACAGACACGTGGACAGGAAGTTGTCATGGAGCTTTCTTTTCTGACTCGATGCAATAAAACTTTTAAATACTCATATTCATGAATCTCCTGATAATTTGGGGGATTCCGTGATTTCTTGAATCTCACTCAGTGCACGTACTCATGTGTCTTTAAAATCAAATCAGTCTTTTATGTGTGATAAATATTATAAATGTGTTTAACACTGTGTATCTAAACTAATTCAGCACCACAGAGCTAATTACAGAAACGTTACTACTTCAAACAAACTCCCTGATTGTCCCCCACTCTGCTCCATCTGGGCGTTTGTGTGCGAGTCATGCTGTGTTTGCCACATACACAGCATCTTTATCTTTAAGTGATTATATGACAGACCGGGTGGCCGAGAGGCTTTGTGTGGTGAGGAGACAATAGCTCTGAAAAATTGTTTGTTGCTTAATTTGTTTATGCTGCTCTAAGAATAAAGTAACGCGTCTTTGACGAAGTCGTTCTAACTACTATGATTGATGCTTTGACAAAAGCTAATTTACTTTTTTGCTTTACTTGGGAATGAAAATTCATTTTTTGAGCTACAAAGTCCCAGAAATGTTATTACACCAAATAAATAATGCATCTTAAACTATAGTGGGCAGAAAGGCTGGATTAAAAGCTGCTTGGCAAGATGGCTGCATCTACATCGGCTCACTTCTCACCCTGTTTGTCATGTGCTTCATGGTGTTGTGATGTGAAGCTGTGCAGACGAGTTTTTTGTTTTCTGTTCTCATGCTGACCTCCCACAAGCAGCCCAGTATGAGCAGGGGCCTCTTTCCCCCTCCTCTAGTTGCCCATTGAGCTGTGCATATCTTCCAGTTACTACCCGTCTCCCATGTGGTGTCTGTGCTGTGTATGTGTGGTCGGGGTTTGCAAACTTGCATGTGACAAATGAAGGTTTCATTGAAAGTTTTAGGTCTAATCTTAAAGGTAGAGACAGTGTCTGTCTCCTGAATCCCAGCTGGTTCCACAGAAGACGGAACTGGAAGTACTGTGTTGTGACAATAAAGCACTATGAGATCTTTTAGAAGGTATTTATCCATCTGACCTGCAGCCATACTGGCTTTATTTAAGGAACACTGATTATTTACATTTTTACAAAAATGACACAATTAAAACACAGGCAGCAACAAGACACATGCACCAAAATAAATAAACAAATTCCATTAAAATTGAGAAACTACAACAAATCTGTTAGAAACTGTTCCATGTTCTAAACTTGGCCTCAATAAATGAATTGTGTCGTTTTCAGTCCTGCAGTTCGCTTCAAGGGTGCTAAATGCACCAAAGCTCTTTTGTTGAGCGTGATGCACGCTGGGCTCTTCAGAGGCTGCAGGCCTGTAACTTCTTGTCAGCCAGCTTGAGAGACACCCAGGTGTTGAGCATGGAGGCCCTCAGTTTGCACCACACCAGGTGGTCCCTCAACCCCAAGATCTGCGCTGCAAACTGAGCACAAGCTTCAGGAGACAACACGGTAGAGCAGCCAAGACCTGCAGGACAAAAATAAATAAATCCAAAAACAGCACGAACGATTAACGCTGCACGCTACAGTAAAGAGCTCTGCTCACCACTTGGCATGCGGAGGGATGACCAGACATCTTGTGGTCCCCAGTCTGGAGTGAGAGGAGGGCAGCTGATCACAGGGTAAGCCGTGTTACCAGACATCACTGGGCCGAGGCCGTTACTCCTCCCAGCCACAGCCACGAACACAGTGGGTATGCCATCACCTGCAGCACAGCATAAAGAAACGATCCGATTAGAAAGAATCCCACATCAGTATAAAGACGCAGTTACGTCAATATTAAAGCTCACCTTCATATTCAGCTTTAATGCGGAGCGTCTCATCTGGACCCTTGTGTGCCGAGGTGACTCTGAGGACACAGGGGATCCCGTAGGAGGCGCACGCCTTTCTTATCTTTTCACAATGGGCCACGTCTGAGGTGGAGCCCATTAAAAGCACCACCCTGCTACTTGCCTGGGGCTCCAGCAGCAACTGTAGACACACAGAAACCATTGAATCATCACTTTATGTCAGTTTTACCTGCTCAAAAGAAAAATCGTACAGCTGTGCTGGTTTTTTCCTGAATTACATCAAAAGCAGCTGCAGGCTTTTGTGATGTTAAACAGTGTTTGTTGGTTTGGATGTTCAAAGCAAAGAAAGAGCTAAACACTCCTACAAGATCAAGAATAGATTAGAGGCATCTGTTTGCTGTACCTTGACCCTTTCAGAGACCCACTCAAAACTCCTCTTCACCATCTGCATTGCCTCTGGCGTCACTTCCTTCAGCTCTCTGTACACCTACAAAGGGGAAAAGAAAAGTTTGAGGCTTGTTTCTTTTTCATATCAGCATGAAAATAAATCAAAGTCAGTCCATCACCTGTTTGTCTGTTTGCTGGCTCCGATCTCCAGCTGGCCAAAGCCTCCACGAATCGTTGTCAATCACGTCAGCGAGCACAATCTCTCGCCTTTTCACACTGACGCCAAATTCGATCTATAAGCAAAGAAAAAGTCCTTAGTTGTAATTCTGCTGCAGCTACAGGAGAGAAGAGATCGCACCAAGATGTGACTTTAACCAGCAGGGGGCGCTGCTGCACAGCCTACCTTCATGTCCACCAGGGAGCAGTTCTGAGTGGCCCAGGCCTTCTCCACTATCTCAAAAATGGCCACAGTGCTGCGGCTCATTATGTCCACCTCACACTGACCAATAGTGAGCCCAGCCAGACACAGTTTGGCCTCCAGCAGCTGCTCCTCTGACCACTGAGGATCATTGTTGGCATCATCCTAAAAACACAATCAGTGATGAGTTTGCAGCAACACTCAGACTGAAAACACAAGGAGACAATCACCGCACGCAGCAAGACTCACTTTAAAGAACATCTCCATCTTTAGAGGAGAAAAGCGGTAGCCCTCTTTGACTCCTGGATTCCTCTTGAGGAAAGATCCAGTCGCCACCCTGCGACACACCCACTCAACGGGTATCATCTCGCAGAAGGTGTGCAGGCAGCCGAGGAGGGGAAATGGGCGTGTCTTACCTGTGCCGGGAGCCAATCGCGGTCCTCAGCTCATCTAACCAGCCAATCACAGCCGGGCATTGATTTCCACGTGAGGAGAAGACGCTCAAACATCAAGAGAAGACGTTTAATTAGGTACAAATAAAAAATAAAAACCTTTGGAGCTTTTTTCGCAAAAGTTAATCGTTTTACTCTTTGATAAGAAGTGATGGCCAAATGAAGCTTTCTGAAGCTTGTGCTGAAAAACGGTTCATTACTTCAAGCTCTTCAACACAGTCCTGTCTGGTGACACCTGGTGGCCAAAAATATGAAGAGCAGCTTGAGTCTACAAATGAACGTGTACTGCTTCATCATGACTACACACTCTACAGAGTGATTCACTTCCCTATAATCCACAGAATCAGATACTGAAGCAGTTACGTTCTAAAGGAAGCTTCAGTCGTCACTGATCATGTGATGTTTTTTGACACACACGTCGGAGCGTCAGCTTCAAGCTGGCCATCACTAATAAGAAGCTTGTCTTATCAAAAGCTCCAACAGGTCAAAACAGTGTGTTTTTGATCGAATCGATTAGTTTGAGTTTGAACACCGACTCGTGATCTAGAGCTGGTGTCACCCAGAGTTTTGTTTTTAGAGATGTGTAACAGAACCAGGCACAATGGATCCTCTTACATCAGGTCTTAGCTGAAAGAAAAAAGGACAAATAGGAGCAAAGAGGCAACAAGGCTAAATGAATACAGGAAGCATAGATAATAACTGGAGTTAACATTCTAGACAGCAGCTACTGATGTTGTTGAATGTGATGTGTTGTTTTTACTTGTATTGGTCTGTAATGCAGTAATAAAACGCTAAACTCAGTGATCACACTGCAATAATGTTTCCCATTACAAACCACAAAACATGCCTTTGTCTCCTGTGCAGCGTGAGCTACAATCACCTGATTTCAGTTCATGCAGAGGAAGAAGGTGGAATCATCTTACAACCTTTGAGGAGTGAAGATATGGACATTTCTTTGTTTGTAATTATTGGATTATTTTAAGCAGTATCACTGTGGTTGTGACTGTGTGGAACTTTTAACCTCCTAGGACCTGGCGTCCACATATGTGGACATCACATTTTGGGTTATTTAGACCAAAATACTCAATTTTGCTCTACAAGGGCCTGATATCCACTTACGAGGACATTATACTGCTACTGTTCTATCAACGTTTTAAACGAATATCCTCATATGTGTCTCTTATTTAAAAAAACAACAAAAATAAGGTAAAAAAAAAATCTGGTAATTCTTTGTTTTTGCATTCATCAGGCCCCAATATGCCCAAATATCAAAGAGACATTAAAAATGCATGGTGTGGAAGAGTTCAGGTCTTAGAAGGTAAAGGCCCCGAACTACCAAAACTGTCTCTGTGTGGTAGTAAATCATTTTATTTAGCGTTTTAGAGTGATTTTTTTATTCTGTTTCCTGGGACTTAAGACCATGAATGAAACATTTAAGACAGAAGGAGACACAGGGGTCAAATGTCACATTTTGCAGAGCCTCTGATCCTCCCACAGGCTACAGCAATGTAAAGCTTTTAGATTTGACTTTTTAAAAGCATTTATGGATTTACTTGAGTGATTCTTCGTTTATCTTTTACCTCATTGTTCCAGTGAGCGATTAAAGGAAATCTGTCTCACATGCACGTTCAATTTAGGCTCACCAGTTTACCAAACGAGCGTGTGTTTGGATTGTGGAGGAAAGCTGGAGTACTTGGAGGACTGCAGGTAGGTAGAGAGCAAACAATCTCCTCATAATAGGTGTTCAAACCAGTAACCACCTTACTGTGCAGCTGAGTTTAACAAGCACTATCATGAGGCAGTTATTCCTCTGCTGTCATGAGACTGCATCGTGCCCCCAACAAAGAAGTCCAACTGCATGAAAACAATAGCAAAGGAAAATCATCATCTCGATTCCTCTTGTTCTGTGTCAGTATACAAATCGCTTATCAGTACACTAAGCTAACGTTGTAACTAAAGAAATATAGTGATTATAATTTATGATGTAACAAGAAACCTCTCTGATTGACTCTGATGACCTTTAAAGTTATGGTGTAGAGTTTAGAAGGGTTTCCTGGTACACTATAAGTTATGGTGTGATTTAACATGTAGATTTCCAGCTGAGGCATCAAAGCTTAGTGTTTGTGTCCATTTCTGTAATGATACTGAATGACAAGATCTAGTTACTTTTTACAGATTCCGGTTTGAAAATGTCATTATGCACAACACAGGTGACTTTTTCAGCTTTTTTATTTAATGACTTTGAAGCTGAAATTGAGGCCCTGTGTCATTATGCTACTCTATAAAACATTTACTGCACTGAGTAATGAATCACCACTCAATAACATGCACGGAGCCTGTAACCCAGGGGGCAGCTATTCATTTTTCCCTTGTCAGTGTCCAGCAGTACTTCCAGATAGCAACTCTGTTCTATCCTCTTGTGGTGTTCATTCAGTTATATACCTTAATCTTAACTGTATCTCCTCCTCTAACTTCATATTTTCTCTGTCCTCCTCCTTCTTCTCCTTTCCCTCTCTCTGCTCTCTCCATGGCTGCCACCCTCAGATCGCCTGTCCAATCTTTGCTGGCCTTCTGCATTTCTTCTTCTTGGCTGCCTTCTCCTGGATGTGTCTGGAGGGTGTGCAGCTCTATCTCATGCTGGTGGAGGTCTTTGAGAGTGAGTACTCACACTGGTGGTGGGCATGTCTGCAGCCATAGACTACAGGAGCTATGGGACCAAGAAAGCGTACGTGTGAATACAGGCCTTTTGCACCTGCAGATTGAGAAGTAGGATTGTGCTATTCCCCCAGATGTAAATGTAATATGCAGTGCCGTGTGAAGGGCTCTTGCGCCTCCCCACAGACTGGGTTCTCTGAACAAAGCCTGATGATTAGCCTTCATAAGATCATCCACTGAGACAGAAAAATAGTGTGTGCATTCATGTGCATGAGCTCAGTGTGAGTGTACAGTTGTTTGTTGGTTTAGTTGTGCATAACTCACTTGTGTCCTCTGTGTCACTGAAGATGCTGGCTGTGAGTGGATAACTACTTCATCTGGAGCTTCATTGGACCTGTTTCATTTGTTATTATGGTATTAGCCTCCATATTTCGATATCCCGCAGTCAGAAGTATTTCACCAGCATGCAATTTTGCGATGTTATTAACAATATGAAATCAGTAATTTTGGACTAGAGTGCTCACGGCGCATTTTTTTATTTCTTCCTATCGTCTTTCCTTAGCTCAACCTGATTTTCCTCATGATCACTTTGCACAAGATGATACGCAACTCTTTGGCACTTACAGTAAACCTGACTCCAGACACCGGACAATATTAAGCGAGTTTAAATTATTCAGTGAGACTCACACATTTTTATTTTTGAAGAAAAAAGAAATTTCAAATTGTCTTAGTATATCTGTGCATCAACTCAGTGTTAGTGAATGCCTCGTTCTCCGCTTCGATCAGGTCCTGGGCACTAGGGCCCATCACTCTGCTCTTCCTACTTGGCTTGACATGGGCCTTTGGCCTCCTCTTCATTAATGAGAATAGAGTCATCATGGCCTACCTTTTCAGCACCTTCAACGCCTTCCAGGGCATGTTCATCTTTATCTTCCACTGTGCCCTGCAGAAGAAGGTAACAATTCCAAACTACATCTTAAACACACTTTATATAAATTGAATTAATTACGACTAAGCAGCTGAAATGTTGTGTAGATGAACAAATGGGTGGATGTGCCAGTCTAATTGAAATTCAGTAGACGTGCTCAGAAATATTGGATTTTGTTTCATTTCGCTGTGGCTGTGCAATAAAAGGCTCTGTTGCTCCACATTCAGTTTAGCCTATAGAAACGAAAGTGTTTGTGTTTATGAGTGACTCTCAAACCTGCCCACTGTGCCAGTGGTGTTATTTTCTTTACAGGTCCATAAGGAGTACAGTAAATTTCTGCGTCACTCCTATTGCTTCAGCCGCACCTCTACCAACAGCTCCCACGGTTCGTTGAAGAACTCGGGCGTTCGTGCCAACAACCACTACTACACTGGCAGCCAAGCTCGCCATGCAGCAGCCCACAGACAGGTGCAGGCAGCACAGACCCACACATAAACACTCGCAAACATATCATCAGTGGAAAACACCACTGAGTTTTAAAATGGTGTTTTTCTAAGAACAAATGATGAATAAAAACAGCTTGTGCAGCAACACGACTGTTTTAGTGGAACAAAATGAGAAATGTTATCTGTCTTTTTTTAAACTAAAAAATGATGTAAAAACAAAGCAAATCTTTTCAACATTAGGCATGGTTTCTCCCTCTGTAGCTACATTTTCTCCCCTTTTAAAAGGTCTCTTATGTAAGATTATGTTATAAAGATATCATTTGTAGTCCACATGGTGTATATATAGACACAGGCATCATACCCGTCATTGGAAAATACTGTAAATGCGCATATGCGCAGCTACACAGACACATACTCAAACAATGGCAATTATTGCTCACAATCGGCAAACAAGCTGTTTCAAAATGTAATAACACTTCCAAACAACAATTCCATCGGCTACTACAGTCATGTCTTACAAATCTCAAGCCCCCGTCACGATAACATGACAAAGCTGTGTTTCTCTTTACTTGATGCCTCATTCTCTTTGTCTGGCGTGTTTGCCTATTCTTTGCAGATTAGAGCGAGCTCCACAGTTTTTATTACAGCTGCCCCACTGAGTTACAAAGTCTACCCGCCGGGTTTCTATATTTAACTTGTCGTGTGTTTACTGCCACTCACTGCACCATGTTTCCTCTTCCAGAGTCGGATCTGCAGGATGTGGAACGACATGGTTCGGAAGCAGACAGAATCTTCTTTCGTGGCGGGAGATATCAACAGCACCCCGACACTCAACCGTGGTGAGACCTCTCTCTATATATTTCTCCCTCCATTAAATTAAACTGGCTGAAATTCTCAGACACAGGTGACGCACATACAGATTCATAGCATTTAACAATAGAATTACTGACCCCTTCTTTTCCTGGTGCAAGTCCCTACTAGTACATTTACTAACCCTGCGCAAATTTGCATAAATTCCCTGAACCTAACACCTCCTAGCACCCTGCTGAGAGGCCTTCAGCTCCATTGTAGGGTTGTAACACAGATTTTTCTCTTGCCTTGGAGCTGAGCTACTCTGAGTGAACAAATGCAAATGTTCCAGGCCTCAAAGATAATGGGTGGTTTGCACAACAAAAACAGGAGGAGAATCGAGCTGATGACCTGTGAAAATTTCAGCAGGGGTGATTAACACCTCGGGACTTCCACCAGAAAATAAAAAAGTCAGTAATTCTAGGAAGTTCAGGGGATTTACGCAAATTTGCGCAGGGCTAATAAATCTAGTAGTAGGGACTTGCACCAGGAAAAAATGCTCAGTAATTCTAGTGTTAAACACAGTCCCAGATAGCCTGTATTAAATCTGCACTTGTATTAGCTTTTGCTATGGCTTAAAGTTAGGCCAGTCTGGTGTGCTGACAGGCAGCTTTTTTTTCAAAGAGTTGTCAGACACATAATATATATGTGAAGATCTACAGGAACAAGTTATTTATTTGTAAAAAATGTTTGGAATCATGTATGATTTCCGTTCCACTTCTCATGTGTGCACCACTTTGTGTTGGTCTTTCTCGTGGAATTCCAATAAAATTGATTCATGTTTGTGGCTGTAATGTGACAAAATGTGGAAAAGTTCAAGGGGGCCGAATACTTTTGCAAGCCACTGTGTGTGTGTATATATGTATATATGTATATATATGTATATTATGGATATATTATATTGGTATATTATATTATGCCCTTTAGGAAAATATTATATATATATATTCCAACCAAAGTCTGACTATATAGAATGATCTTTTGAATATATAGAATGAAACTTGAATATATAGAATGATCTTTTGAATATATAGAATGAAACTTGAATATATAGAATGAAACTTGAATATATAGAATGAAACTTGAATATATAGAATGTATGAACCTCATTTTTAGAGATGATGTGTTTCTGAATTCTCTGCCTTTGCAAAATGGCATCAGCTGAACTATTTCAGTACTTTTTAGAGCTTGACAACTTGACTTAGATAATGTCACTACAGATAAGAATATAGCCCATATGGTTTTCACTGCCCTATGCATCGCCAAGAAAACAGTCCTCATGAACTGGAAAAATAAAAATAATCTTAATTCTAACCAATATAGAAATTATCTTTTAGATTACATTTGTCTTGATACAGCCTCTGCCACCACATCACATCAATTGCTCTGGGCTCCTTTGATCAGCTCCATCACCTAGCGGGGGTGGGGGATCATAGTTTGGTCCCACCTATGCTGTTGTGGTTGGTGTGGGGTAGGGACAGGCTTAGGGCGTCGGGTGGTTCACCAGGAGCATCTTCCTTGGAGGGCTCAACCCGGGGTAGCGGTCATGGTTCTTAGGTGACGGTTTCCTCGTGGCTGCGTGCAGCGCGGCTAGGGGAGGGTCTGTGCTGACGGACGTGGGTTACTGACCTGGTAGCCTTGCTGCCCCGGGGTGGGTCCGGGATGGGCATGGGGTTGTGGGGGTGCTCCGTCGCCGGGCTGTGGCCCTGGCTGTGGCTCGGGGGCTTGGGTCCTGGTTGGTGTGTTGCCGGGGTTGTGGGCGGGTGGGTGTATGGGGGCCCAGCCCTGGCGCAGGGTGCTGCCGGTGCGTCGAGCCACCTGGGGGGCTCTTCGACTGGTGGGGGAGGTTACATCTTGCAGGAGCTCTCCTCTCTTCAGGAACTCACTCTGCAGGAGGGGGAGATACAGGAGAGATGGAGGAAGATCTCAGTCTGGGCTATTGTCTCGTGTAGTCTGGAAGATGAGAGGAGGACGGGGTGGGTGGAGTTTTCTCTGTGGTGAGGTCGGGTGGGCTGTCCCGGGCTCTGTGGGGTCAGGCGGCGCTGCTGTACTGGGCCCTAGTCCGCATGGGCCTGGGCCCCCTTTCCCTGGTGGGTTGCAGAGAATGGAGTGCCTACTGGGGTCAGTGGGGGAGCTTCCTTCCCTCCCCATCTCCAGCTGCCTCCCTCTTCCCGCTCCACCACAATCACCCACACATGCAGGGCCTTGGGGTAAAGATATGTCCCCAGGGTGCAGGGGAGGCATCCCCCCCATCTGTCTCCTTCTGGCTTCCTGTGCCTCAATTTTATCTCACAACTTACACATTCACATTACTCACACTCTCATAACACATACATATAGGATCTTGGGGGTGGGCACGCTACACGGACTCCAAGGTATGGAGGCCTATCTCCCCAACCACTCCCCCTACTAGTGGCAGACGCCCTCAGACATCGGTGCATTGCACCATGTCACTTCATGCGGATTCGCATGAAGTGATGGTGCTTTTTACTTTAGTGCGAACAGCTCTAAACAGAGATGTACATTGCCAATATAGAGAAAAGGTCACTTTATTAAGAGTTTTAAATAATGTACAGAAATTGAGAGGAAAGCAGAGAGACTCAAAAAAGGCACTGGTAATGATTAGTGATGTTCAGCTCATTGTCAGACTAGCTGATATTAGATGTTATTAATTGTAGAGCTCTGTTCTCGTTGTTCTGTGTAATATAAAACTGCTTAATGTTACTCTAATCAGATGTGGTGATGTAATTATATAAATTACACATGTGCACTTTTAAGGCAGTATTGATTATTTTCAGTTGCTTAGTTTTGCATAGAAAGAGTGACACTGAGTAACTAATAGTTAATCACATCTTAGAATTGTATATACAGTTGCTTCCAGATGCCTATAGCACCTGCTGCTTATTGCATTTGTATATAATACGTAATAAACATTAAGACTAAACAGTGTTAAAAGAAGAAGAAGAAGAAGAAGTACGGCACCTTCACGGATTCTTTTTGATGGTAGCAATCAGGCGGAGACTTTTACTTCCAAAATCAGACGTCTTTATTTGCGCTGGAAGAAAATAAAATACAGATGCATCTGGAGATTATCCTATGAAGTCCTATTCTAAAGGCTGATTTCCCTCCCCCATGCTTGTACCTGTGGCTTCCTGTCCTAGGGGTGGGGGTTGGCTGTTCTCTAGAGCCCTGCCTGCACTCCATCCTTTTGTTCATATTCCAAGACTATTTTTCTCTATGTATTCTTACCCCCTAGCAACCGCCATTTCATATTGTTGCAAGCAATCACAAACTCTACAGTCTGTCTAACTCCAGTGTATCCCAAGCAATCTATTATCCTCAACAGAGATAAACTCAACATAAACTGAACCCACATTAAAGTTAGCTCGGTGCTTACCTTTAGATGA
>NW_005188258.1:0-6684 GCF_000239375.1 Pundamilia nyererei
GACTTTCAGAAAAATCAAAGGATTTTATGGTGTGTGCTTTGTTGTGTATCTGACGGACGAAAGCCAAATCAGTTCCACACCACTGAAGTTGCAGCATTTTTCCAAACCAGTTTGGTTCATCCGTTTCATTCAGCGATACGCCTTCGCCCTTCTCATTCTCCGTCGCCGCCATGCTTTTTCTGCCATGTGCGCACTGCGCATGCGCGTTTTACCCATATTCTATCGCCATATTTCATTTTCTTATCGTTGCAACATTGTATCAGTATTACCGTGAACGGTATGATATGGCCCAGTCTTACTCCTGGCTGCTTCAGTCTGCATGCCAAGTATCCTTGGGCGAGATACCAAATCAAAGTTCCTGAATGTTAGAAACCACACTTATGGAAAAAAGTGCTTGTATGAATTTGTGAATGGCACTAGTTGTATAAAGTGCTTAGTGTCCAGGTGGCGAGAGAAGCACTATATGAGAACCAGTGCATTTTCAGTGTTGGATTTTAGGCAATTTGCAGTAAGTTGTGTGCCACAGACATTGTAATTCACATTTTCATGATTCTTTTAGATATTCTCCTCGAATTCGTATGCAATAAGGACAGCTGCAATAATACTCCAGTTCAAACTTTCAGCCACAAACACCAAGTCTCATCAGTAAATCCAGCAGCTTTAGCTACAAGAAAAAGCCCTGCGCCGTTGGTAAGTCTGACCCTAATGTTTTCCTTTTTAAAATACATCTTTACAAGCAGTAATCTCATTAAAATGACGTTAACGCCATAAGTGCATTAACTCGGCAAATCTCCGTTAACAAGTTACTGCGGATCGCTCCGTGCGTGGGGCTGGACTGCGTCGTTAAAGCGTTGATGGCTTGTTAACGTGTTGACACCGTCCAGGCCCACGCACGGGGGCCCTGCGCAGAACAGCTGTGAAATCTGTCTTTGTTATTATGTTCAGCGTGTTTTTAGTTTACATTTTGAGCTTTTTGTTATGCACAAAAACAACATTGTTTTATTTTATTTATGGAGCATTATTATTTAATACATGCTGATAATTTATTTTTGAGTAATTTTTTCATGTACAACTATGCTGAATGTTAATAGAAGTGCCTGTGTGAGATCTGGGACACAGCTTTGACTTCGAACTCTCTTTTTTTATTCTTACTTCATGGCTTTAAAAATAAATGGCGATATATGATATATATCTCAATTAGGGCTGCCACGCTTAGTTTAGCATTATGTCTGTGAAGGTTCTCAGTCATCCAGGTCATCGTAGTCAAAGGAGCTTGCAAAGAAAAGCGTCTGGGCTTCTTTAAGTTGCTTGAAGACGTTTCACCTCTCATCCGAGAAGCTTCTTCAGTTCTAAGGTCAAATGGTGGAGAGTCCCAGATATAAACCTAGTGGGAGTGCCACAGAGGGACAAAAGGACCCCCTGATGATCCTCTAATCACCTGAGCCAAGGTGTGAAACTGGGTGTGGGTCCCAATCAGCCAGAGTTTCGGGTGTGCTCATTGTGAAACCTGGCCCCACCTTATCATGCGAATTCCTGAGGTCACATGGCCCAGGATGTGAGTGGGCGTTAAGGCGTCTGGGGAGGAAACTCAAAACTGGATTAATTTAATTTACTTGAAAGTGTCTTACAAGATCATTTCCCTTAAACTGTTAGTACCTTCATCAGCCAGCAGGGGGAGGCATTTGCTTAATAAGAGTGCTCTTAAACTCACTGCAGGTGAAACCTGAAAAAGCCACGGTTTGATATCCTGCACAAAGGAAACCAAAACCAGGACAATCACAGAATCTGCGCTTACATCTTTACATTTACCCTTTTAAATAATTGCTACGGGCCATTCAATCCACATACAACCTTTCCAAGAGCTTGGTCCGCATAGCCGGCAGTAAGTCGGACTCGTTCCGTGTGGGTGATGGGCCCCACCAGGGCTGCCCTTTGTCACTGATTCTGTTCACAAATTTTATGGACAGAATTTCGAGGTGCAGCCAAGTGGCACAAGGCTTTCACTTTGGTGGTCTCAGAATCTCATCTCTGCTTTTCACGGATGGCCTCAAGCTCACACTGGAACAGTTTGCAGCCGAGTGTGAAGCAGCGGGAATGAGGATCAACACCCCCAAATCTGAGGCCATGGTCCTCAGCTGGAAAAGGGTGGCTTGCCCACTCCGGGTCAGGGACGAGTTCCTGCCCCAAGTGGAGGAGTTTAAGTATCTCAGGGTCTTGTTCACGAGTGACGGGAGAAGGGAGCGGGAGCTCGACAGACGGATTGGTGCAGCGGCCACAGTGATGCGGACCCAGATAAGTGGAAGAAGATGGATGGGTGGCACTGTTGTACCGAACCACTCAGTGTCATGCCGTCTTTATTTTGCTTGATTTATTTATTATTTTACTGCATTTACAAAGACATTTTCGGCTCTGCTTCTACTTTGACTTATTAAACATATTTCAGTCTTAGCTTACATCATACTGTGCATTGTCCTGATGTTTGTTGTGTTTAAATTAATATTCATGTGCTGGAAGAAAGCAGTTTCTCAAATCTTAAATTGATAAAATCTACATCTTACAGTATAAAGCGCTTCGAGCCTACTGTTTTTGCAATTTAGTGAATATGAATTTAGGCACTTCCGCCCTGGGTTCACTTTTATAACGGTGTCTTTGACTTTGAAAGGATTGTAAACCCGCTTCCTGTTTGCGCTCTGACTGCCGCTGGCTTGCGCTCTCAGATCGAGTGATCAGATGTGAGTGAAGTTGGCACCCCCACCTTCCTCAAATCCAACAAAAGTGGTATCAAACGTTTGTCCTGCAAAAGTTTTTGTTTGTGCTCCTATCATTTTAAAGATATTAATAAAAAATTCTGGAGGTCATCAGAAGTCAACCAGCCCCCCCACATTAATGGAATCAAACAAAACTGGTATCATTCAACTGTGCTATGTTTGTACTGGTTTTTGCTGCTAAAATTGTCGTTTGTGCTGCTTCTGTATTAAAGATATGAACGAAAATGTAAAGGTCAAAATGTCAACCAGCCCCCCCACATTACCCAAATCAAAGAAAATTGATGTCAAACATTTGTGCTGCTATTATTTTTAAGATATTAATAAAATAATGTCTTGATGTGTGCTTAATCATCCAGGTAAGTAAATCCCAAAAGGTTCCAAAATTATTTCATTTGACGTAATGAAACCAATAGATTTGAACGGGGTAAAACAAATAACGCGATTGATTCTTGCAATGCTTTTCTGAAAGTTTTATTTGATGTAACGGGTTTCCAAATATAAACCAATACATTTGTTTGTAAAACAAATAATTACATTGATACTTGTAAAGAGTTTCCAAAAAGGTTTTGTCTGGCAACAACGCTCACCTGCTAAATCCAACAGAACACCACTGGGACATTATGTTTCACTCCATCTGACTGTGCAGGAGCTCAGTGTTGGGTATGGTAAATGGTCTGTTTCATATTCAGTGTTTTTAGACTCTTCCTGGTTGTTGATGTTTGTTTCTAAAGATGTTGTTGATGAGACTTAGCAGCTTCACCACTGATCACACACACACACACACACTCAACTCCACTCACTCACCTGGACGATCAACACTCAGGCTAATGATGCTGATGTGGTTATTGCTCTGGGGATTTAGCAGGTGAGCTAAATCATGTGTAACGTGAATTTCCCAAGTGTAAATAAAGTCTGTGTCTATGCCAAACCTGAAGTTTAAACTCCTTTTTTAAATTTACCAACATTTCTGATTTGCAGCTAAGACTGTGACATGTTTTCACCATTTGCAAGCCAGAATAGCGATCACTCTCTGTCCAAAATGTGAACATTGACATCCTCGAAAGAGTGACCTTTGTCCTTTAGATGCAGATGGACAGCTGAGTCTTGTCCTGTGGAGGTGGGAAATAATGTAGCTGATAGCACTTACATGGCATTGTTTCAAACTAACACTGGTTGGTTTATTACTTCGGGTTTTACTTTCAAGACTCACAAGAGCAGGTAAAACATATTCAGAGTCCATAAAAAGAATATTTAGACAAATCTGAAGTAAAAGAGTGATTTAAAAACACAACGTATAAGTGGAGCAAAGAATAACATAAGCATCATCCAAAACCAAATAATGATGTGGGTTCAAATGTTTACAAACAATTACAACTATAAAAGACCGCCACATGTGCCTAAATTGATTTTTATGGGCTATAAATTACAATCATTAAAGTGAACCTGAAAAGTTTAAAATATATTAGCTCATATGTAATGAAAAAGGAAAGTTTATTTTAATTTTAAATTAAGCTGGAAAAAAGTGAGCATTTTATGATATTGAGACCGCTTCATGTATTCTTCTAAATTGTGACTGTGTCATTAATTCAGCTGTCAACAAAAAAGAGTTTGAAGTTTTCGCACATTTAAACACAATTTTCAAAGCTAATCATAGACTTTCAGTGTAATTTTCTTGTGATTCATAAAGCTTGCCACAGTGAGGCAGATATTAAACACAACTGCAGCACAAATGTGAGTTTCTGCATTCTACTTTTAAATACTCTGGACATGTGTCTAAATGTTTCAGAAATACTGTAATCACTGTTAATCACTCATTTGGAATCAGCTGATTGGAGTCCATAGTTTAAGTAGGTGCTGTGTTTATAGACGAAGAATGTATGTAGTTTAAAAATGGTTTAAGGTAAATAAACACAGTCTATTATAAATAATCCTGAAGTGAAACAGAAACAGTCCAAGAGAACAAGATAATCATCTCTTAATTTGCCCAGTTTAGGTTTCTTCAGTTGTTTGTCATGACTCATTGCCTGTTCTGTCACTCCGCCACTTGTAAATAAACGTCACTGATATCATCAGTCTATTGCCTGCATGTTGGGTCCTTTTCCTCCAACACCACACAGCTCACCCCGGCAGCCGTGACAAAAAAGCAGCAAAAGACATTTTTATACAAACAAGCTTTTAATGTCTTTATTGTTGTTGTTTTATAATATTGGTATTAATATTTCTGGTTTTATTGTGAAACACTTTGTGATTTTAATCTCTGAATCTTGCTATATAAACACATTTTACATACTACTACTTACACTGTTCTGCTGAACAACAAACAATTGTGTTGTTATGTTACCACGATTTTTATGATCTTACAATGAAACAAAGATTTAATTATTCGTAAACTAAGTTTAGGATTTCCACAAATTTGTTTTGAAGGTGCATTAATTATATCCATTCATCCATCCATTCGCTTCCACGTATCCTTTTCAGGGGTGCTGGAGCACATCCAGGCTGTCATAGGGTGAGCGGCAGAGTACACCCTGCACAGGCTGCCAGTGTGTCGCAGGGCTAACACAGAGACACGGGCAACCATTTCCACTCACATTTACTTCCACATTCACACCTATGGGGAATTTAGTGTTTCCGATTAACCTATCCCCACATTACTTATATAATCAATATAAAATGTATTTACTGTTAAGCTAAATGTGCAGTCTCTATATCAAAGAACACATTTGTTTTACATTCAACCACAGAAGCTTGGTGTGTTGGAATATTTTAAGTATGGCTTGTTTCCAGTGCAGGCATTACTGCCTGAGTGATAGTCATGGATTTAATTGATCCAAATGTAAGTGCAGGAGAAAGTCTCAAACTTCCTTTAAGAACAGCAAATGTGTGAAATAATCCTGAAGTGAAACAGAAACAGTCCGAGAGAACAAGATAATCATCAGCTGAAAACAGACAATGACAGTTGTGTTAACTAAAATGTCTACAGAGAAATTCCTTTTGTTGTCCTCATGACACCTCTTTAAAAAACATGTTGTCGTCACAGCAAAACATCCTGAATGTTTGTTCTTCTCATCTGTCAGTGAAAACATTTTGGGTGGAATAGAGCAAGTGATACGGGTTTTTCCACATCAGTATCCAACTTTCTGTCATGTTTGTTCAAGTCCCACAGCAACATCACCGTTCCTTTGTAAGAAGCTGGGAACTCTCACAACATAATTAATTCCTATTAAACTGTAAAATCTAATTATTTCCCAGAACTCAAAGAAACTATGCTAACCTGTTGCCTCCATAAAACTGAGTAAAACTTACTTATCATTACTATGTCCTGACAATTTATTCATTGCAAGTATACAGTATTAGGAATAACTTGATGTTTCTGACTGTGCTTAATTAAAAAAGAATAATTAACACCACGTCTTGTAATGGTGTTACAATCAGCCAACTTTTATTTTCAAATGCAAAAAATTCTATCAGCCAACATACTGGACACTGTTTGACCCTATTGGCCCCTATATTCTGGCAATGAATAATACTTCTCTCCATACCGGCTGAGTTCCCAGCAATTTTAGAGAAGCTGTTGTTGAATCAATATCAAATATGTCTGTGAAGGTTCTCGAGTCATCCAGGTCATCGTAGTCTAAGAAGCTTGCAAAGAAAAGTGTCTGGACTTCTTTAAGTTGCTTGAAGACGTTTCACCTCTCATCCAAGAGAGAGTAACCCCCCAAAGAGGGACAAATGACATTTTCATCCAGTTAAATACAGATAAAACAGAAACTGATTGCTTTATTATTGCTCCTGATCACATGCTCTCAGAAATTAAGCTTTGGTCAATGATGAAAACTCTCCTGAATTTCTCCAGTGTATCAGAGAAACTCAGGAGAGTTTTCTCCAAACACGACATCCCAGTGTACTTCAGACC
>NW_005188258.1:39279-40733 GCF_000239375.1 Pundamilia nyererei
AAAACATCCTGAATGTTTGTTCTTCTCATCTGTCAGTGAAAACATTTTGGGTGGAATAGAGCAAGTGATACGGGTTTTTCCACATCAGTATCCAACTTTCTGTCATGTTTGTTCAAGTCCCACAGCAACATCACCGTTCCTTTGTAATAGTGATAGGCTTTCTGGCTTTTTTTAGAGAACCGGCTCTTTTGGCTTCGCTCACTAAAAAGAGAAGGCTCTTTCTGCTCCCATCCGGCTCTACAGGGTTTTTTTTGTTAGCTTTAATTTATTATTAAAAACAATATAAAATTCTTTTTTACATTAGTAATTCCTTTTGTGCATAGAAGTTGTTTTATTTATATATGTTTATATATAAATATATAAGGTGGCCCCTAGAGACAAATCACGTTAGAACTACAAAGCACGTACACCCATACGGAAAAGAAATGGTAAAAACTTATAAAAAAAACTTTTATAAGATGTGGCCTACTTCATATAGTGAATCATATAAGGCTTATATGATTTACTCATGAAAGCGGCCACTTTCTCATACTTTCATATGTTGTTTGCAATTATAAAGGCAGAGGAAATCAAAAATGACAGTAGACAAATGAAAACAACACAACTATTAGTAATTCTATATTTATTAATTTGTGTTTTAACCCTTGAGGACCTATCATAGAACCAGGCCCACCAGAGCTTATCTTTATAGATGTTGTAGAGCCATTTTTGGGACCACTTCAAGTTGCTTCACATCAATACAGCCATTATAGCCCAAATTGTAATAATATGTATGTATTAAGTCCGTAGTAATTATATAAATTTCAAAAATGTACAATAAACTACAACAAAATTGAAATTAGTTGGGGGTTTTTTTAACATAAATTTCTAGTAAGAGAAATTTCAATGGGATATCCCTCAAAACTTTAATTACAATAAGTTGCAAAAAATATTTTACAACAACAGGAAATTTATTTTGAGTGTCTTTATAATTTAATTTTTTTTTTGAGATACACAAATTTTTATATACTGCAGGAAAAATGAAAATAAATATTACAATGCAAACTTGCAAAGAAAACAGGATGTGCATCAAAATAAACTATTTCCAGCAGTGCGATTTCAGTTCCAAGCATCCCAGAAATGATAGTTTGCACTATAAGGAACTATCGTTTCTGGGATAGGAAGTAGGAAGTGTTATTAACAGCTGATTGGAAATTTACATTTTTTTAAAACATTTTAAAAAGTTAAATGTCACATATTTTATCAGAATATTTCATTAGAATAATATTCTTTACAATATTTCATTTTTATTTCAAACATTTCAAACATGTGCCTTCACAATCATTACAAAATATCATTCCATTATTTGTTTGAAAAGGAGTAGGCAGAAGTATTTACTTATTTGTCCCTACCCCCTCAATTTTTACCTCTCATTCATTTAATTTTCTTTTAGTCTTAAATTAAACAAACAACAT
>NW_005188258.1:41126-50985 GCF_000239375.1 Pundamilia nyererei
CATTTCCCTCTTAAGTTATACCCACGTTCTCTTTCTATGAACAATTTACAGATTTCTTTTGGAAGCAATTTATTTCTTACTTTATACATTATTTGCGCTGTTTTAAGCTTCACCAAGTCTTGGAATTTAATAGCTTGCATTTTGACAAAGAGTGCATTTGTATGGTCCCTGTACCCCACATTATTTATTACAGTTTTTTCTGATGGCTTAAGCACATTTTTTGTAACTATTGGTTATTTTTGCAAAACTCTACACACAAATAAGAAAACTCTTCACCCAATCAACAAAACATTGTAGTTTTCTTGTAAAAGCGAATAACCCTGCTTAACTCTCCACACCTTTGTAAAAATGGTATTTTGGTATCCAACAGTTAACACAAGCCATCACATTACAGTTTTTTCTGAATGCTTAAACCCTAACTGTGATTCTTATAGCACAATTTCTAAAACTATTAATACTTATAGCAAAACCACTCACTGAGTTTGCAAAACTAAAAGCACAAACACTGCTTTGCACTCAGTTTGCCATTTTGTAACACACACTTTGCAAACCTGTAGCTACAATCCACTGCACAGCACTCTCTTTGCAGAACTGTAAACACAACTCACTGCTTTACACCCAATTTCCAAATGATCAACACAATCCTAGCAAAACTATACACATTTATGGCCATTATTTACACTATTTTGTAATGAAAACGTCAAAACAAATTATTTTTGTATCTCCTATTGTAGCTCCGATGTCATCAGCAATTCTATTTCTTACTCTTCTTACCCTTCTTCTCCCCCTCCTCGTCCTTCTCTCCCCCCTCCTCGTCCTCCTCTTGCTCGTCCTTGTCCTTGTCATCCTCTTCGTCCTACTTCTTCACCTCCACGTCCTCTTCCTCGGCCTCCTCTACTTCTCACTCTTCCTGCTCCCTCCATTGTACAGTGCAGGCTGATTGCAAAGTGAACTAATTATCTAAAAAAGTTTTCACATGTGACAGTGTGCCAGACAGTTGGCAAAATAGCCATAAATGTGTATAGTTTTTCTAGGATTGTGTTGATCATTTGGAAATTGGGTGTAAAGCAGTGAGTTGTGTTTACAGTTCTGCAAAGAGAGTGCTGTGCAGTGGATTGTAGCTACAGGTTTGCAAAGTGTGTGTTACAAAATGGCAAACTGAGTGCAAAACAGTGTTTGTGCTTTTAGTTTTGCAAACTCAGTGAGTGGTTTTGCTATAAGTATTAATAGTTTTAGAAATTGTGCTGTAAGAATCACAGTTAGGGTTTAAGCATTCAGAAAAAACTGTAATGTGATGGCCCTTTTCTGTATTATAGTTATTGTTTGTGTGTTAGTTTTGTATGTGTTTCCCCAGACCTCTACACAGTAGCTCATATATGGCAGTAGTAAAGCACAGTATAAAATGTGCAGTGCTGTCTGATCCAACATATGCTTTGCTTTCCCCAGGACGGCAATGCCCCTTGCCAATTTCCCCCAAACATAAGTAATGTGTGGCCTCCAAAAGAGCTTGTGGTCAATGATCACACCAAGAAATTTTATTTCGTTTACTGGTTTTATCTAGATTCAATGATAATTTATTTATATCAAACCACTTCTTTAATATCGTTAATTCCTGTGTGATCATCTCCAAAACCTGTGGCAATTCCACACCTGAACACAGTATATTTGTGTCATCTGCAAATATTACAAACTTTAAAATCTCCAATACTCTACAGATATCATTTAAGTACATAATAAACATTTTTGGACCCAGTACTGAACCTTGAGGTACTCCACAAGCTATATCCATCAAATTAGATTTATATTCATTTATTTGTACATATTGTTGCCTATTCCCTACATAGCTTTTTAACCAGTCCAAAACCACTCCCCTAAACCTTTCCAGTTTTTTTAATAGAATTTCATGATTAACAGTATCAAACGCCTTCTTTAGATCTAAAAAAAACCTCCGAGCGCATACCTCTTATTATCCATACATTCCGTTATCTTTTCCATTAAATCTATCAGTGCCAAAGCTGTTGATCTGTTGCTTCTGAACCCATACTGACTATCTGACAGTAATTCATATTTTTCCACAAAACTGTCAAAACTTTTTATGAAAAGTTTTTCCAGTATCTTAGAGAACTGGGAGAGTATTGACACTGGTCTATAGTTTGTAAAATGATGCCTTTCACCGGTTTTGTAAATGGGAATAACTTTAGCCACTTTCATCTTTTGTGGAAAAACTCCTTTTTGAAAGGACAAATTAAATATATTTTTAACATATTTAATTTGAGACTGCAGGTTTATACCCATGTGTTCACTTGTTGGTGGCTAGTGATTTCCCAGCTACAGTATAGGATTTTTGTACTGTCATGCTAATGAAAAACTTAGCTCCTGAAATTTGAGTTCCTGATTTAAAGCTGGATTTGGTAACACAGAATTGTTGTTGTGATATATAAGCAGGGTTGGGGAGTAACAGATTACATGTACCGGCATTATTTATTTGGAATGCAAAATATGACCAATTGTATTCGTTTACAGTTACTGTTTGAAAAAGTGATAATCAGAATACAGTTACTTTGTTGAAATAAATGGATGACACAGTTGTATTTTCCTGTTTCTTATGTTAGGCTATCCCCACTCTATTTTTGGTAATTCCACGCTGGTGGAAACCCAAACAAAACTGCTTATCTCTCACAAACAAAGTTGACCCAGACAACAAAGTAAAGCTAGTTTTCAGCTACCAGCCCGACACGGAACCTGACATATTAGCCAGAGGTCCCTTCCCTACGGTTTGGAGCCACGGACCTGTTTCATATATGCACAGAATAGTTTTCTATACTAGATCGCTGCAAAAAGTGCAGCTTTACCTAATGTCCACTCTATTGTTACTCATTTTATATTAAGATTTAAAAATCTTGTTGGTATTGCTATGGCGAATAATCTTCAGCAATAGTAATAAATTACAAAGTGATAGTACATTCATGCAGTTGTAAAAACCATGACAATATATTATGTAATCCAAAGTATTGAGAATACATTTCTCTCATTGAGTAACGTAATGGCTTGTGTGTAATCATGTATTCAGTACATTTTAAAAGTAACCTTCCCAACACTGTATACAAGCAGTACTAGTCAAACATTGGGCCACATCTTCAGATTTAATGTTTTTTCTCTGTGTATATACATATATAGAGGTGTGTGTGTGTGTGTGTGTGTGTGTGTGTGTGTGTGAAATTTGATGGGACAATCTTTTATTAAATAACAAGTGACATCCTTTCTGATCAGTTTGTTATGCTTTATCCATTTATACAATTTTGCTAGTGTATTGGGGTGATATTTTCTTTCTTTCTTATTATTTGGTGGAATCTAAAAACGTGGATTTAGAAATATACTGATATAATTTTGAAGATCTTCAAGATCTTTATTTGCTATTTTATTTCATTTGCAATAAAAAACTTTTCACATTTGATGATTAGCTATATATTGTTTTTTATTCCATATTCATGTTTGAGATAAAATCAAAATCAAGCATTAAGGCAAACACATTTCATTAACAAAGAAACTTAAAGGCCACAAAATTTTGTTCACACGAATCACACCACCATGAATAAAAGCCGACTACAGCATTTAAAGCAGGTACAAGAAACATTTTCTTAATGGCACCGACACCTTTCTTATGATCATTATTACAATTTTTAAAACCATTTTTTTCTTCATCAGCACCCAAGGACATTTCATTAGATTCTTTTCTGGAAAATCAAAGAGAATTAATGCTACACAGCTGTCTACACATAAAATGTTTTCTGTCAGATGTTACATTTTGATGCAAAGATGCTGTCCTGTTTTAACTACACGCATTCTAATGTTTATATGATTTACTACAGTAATCTAATCTCTCCCAAGAATGTAAAGAAACTCCATGATACGTTGCTGCAGTAGAGCGAGGAATATATAATTAAATACTCCATGTCCACTGGTCTGTGCAGCCTCGACCTCTCTGTACATTTCATTTGTGTAGCATGTGCCCCCGTTTGCTTCCACCATGTTATCAATCTTCCTGATGAGCTCCACCACCTGCTGTCTGTCACTGCTATGGTTTTCGAAAAGGTGAAACCTGTTTCCACATCTTTGGATGACTCGCTGCAGATCTGGTGTGGATTCACGTACATACTGCTGTATGGTCTTGGTTCCAAGTTCACGACCACGTGTGAACAACACAATCATGTAGTGGTTAGCCTGTGGACCAAACAGCTCCTGCAGGGCTTCCACAGCATTTTTCTCCTCTTTGGTGAATCGACCGACTTGGATGACCAGCAGGAACACATGGGGGCCTGGGCAGGAGACTTCAACACATCTCACAATTTCTTTTTTTATGAATTCTGGAGATTTTGCTGTGTCCAGGATCCCTGGTGTGTCTACTACACTAATTACTCTATTACCCCACCGCATCACTTCTTTTGTACAAGTCGCAGTAACTGACTCTGCACTGGGTTCAGATCTGAAATATTCTCCTCCCAGGATGGTGTTTCCGACAGCACTCTTGCCCACACCAGTTTTTCCAATCATCACAATTCTCAAATCAGGACCTGCAACAGAAATTGTGAGACATATAGTTTCTTTTTTTTGGTCAGAGTATCTAAATAGCTCAGTGTGTAAATAAATCAGTTTTCACTTAATAGGAAATTAACTATATACCGAACAAATTAAATCTGTTGCTTACCTTGTGAAAATGAAGCCATACTTTCTCTAACTGTTGTTTCTTCACAGGTGAGAAATGGAAAAATGAAGAGAAACTTAGTGTTTATTTATAGATCCAAAGCTGACACACCTGCAGCATTTGCATATTGCATACGGGAGGCGTGGCAGGTTTAGTTCTATATAAAGCAGACAGAGAGCAGCACAGCCAGCAGATACACACAGCTTGTCTTTTCCAGATTTCTGCATTGTATTGAGGGCCATGTCTCACAGTAAGTCTTTCTTATAATCTTTTTTTTTTTTTTTTTTTGTGTCTCACACACACTGTCAATGTTTAAGAAATGTGTTTACATAAGTTTGTGGTTTATGACAGTATCAGAGGAAAAATATTTCTTTCTATTTTTTTGTTCACAGACAAGATTTCAGTTGTTCTTCTGGGAAATGTGGATTATCTGAAAAAATCCCTGATTACCATCATCCTGGGGAAAGACGCGATTAAGCTCTCTGAAACAGGGGCTCTTAAAAACCGAGAGATTTATCAAGATGACAAGTTTGTGTTCACATGTATATCAGACACAACTAATGCCATAAAAGAGTTGTTTCTGGAGAATCCGGTCCCTGACATGTGTGTGTTGATGGTGGAGAATGAGTTTTCACTAGATCATGTGTGGCAGCAGATAGGAAATCTGAAGGAGGTCACTGGAAAACCTAAAGATGAGTTCATAGTTGTGCTGCCTGGGATCAGAACTACTCCAGATTACCCATTCAAATGCTACACCATGCTGCAGTTTTTCACTCAGCTGAACGATCTGGTGAAAATGAAAGATGAGACAAATATGAGGTAAGGTTCAAAAACCAGAAATGTATACTGACTGATTATTTGGGATTTGATATTCTCAAAATAAGAACATTAAGGTGATTTTACAGTGTACATTAGGACAAATGGTAGGTTTTGGTTTGTAAAGTAATACATATTCACTTGTTATTACTAAACTACAGACATGCTTACAACCCTGGGTCACAACATCAAACGGATATGAAAGGTAAGGCACGATCTTTCCTCGGTATGACAACACAGAACCAATGTTCACTGACGGCTGTTTAATTAATTAAGAAAGAACTGAAAGATTTAATGGATACTTACAAATTCTCTTATTTGGCCTTTCTATTCAGGTGGCAGATTTAGCAACACGACCTACGAGGACCCTATGATGACTTCAAAAAGTGAGACATGTTTTCAAACTTGCATAAGTATTAATTACAAAAATCTGTGCTAAAGTTTTTGTGAACATTCTGATCATAGCAGTGCATGCATGTTTTTAAACCAATTAAAAGAATAACATTTTTCATTTTCAGTATATATTATGTTCTTTTTCTTCTTCAACAATGCAGGAAAGTGCACCATCACCAATGTGAACCTTGTTCTGGTGGGAATGGCAGGCACTGGAAAGAGTGCAAGTGCAAACTCTATTCTTGGGAAGGAAGCTTTCCTGTCCACATCCAGTTCATCTTCAGTCACCAGAGAATGTCAGGTGGAACAAAGAGAAATAAATGGCGTACATGTACGTGTGATTGATACTCCAGACATCTTTGATGATGAAATGCCATCATCAGTTAGAGAAAAACATGTAAAAAGGTGCAAACAGCTTTGCGAGTCAAAACCTTGTGTGTTTGTACTTGTGATGCATGCGAGCAGATTTACAGATGGTGAGAGAGACATACTAAAAAAATTAGAAAAAGCTTTTGGGAGCAAAGTTAGAGAAAAAACTGTTATACTGTTCACCCGAGGTGATGACTTGCAGCGCGCACGAATGAGCCTGGAGGATTTTCTGCATCGCTGCCAACCTGCTCTGAAGGAAATAATTCAAAAGTGTGGCAACAGGTGTGTCCTCTTTGAGAACATGTCAGATTCATGTCAAGTGGAAAAATTAATGAACCTAGCAATCGCTTTGTCAAAACAGTAGAACGTATCATTGAAAATCGTACCAAAAAAAAAAAATTGGATCATTTCTTTTGAATATAAATATGAATAAACAAGACCTTGAGATGATTTTATCTCATTAGTCATACATTTAAAGTTAGCGCTGCTTTTGTGTTTTCAAATCTTTTTTAATCCTTTTTTCAGCGTTAAATCAGAGATGCTTATAGTTGTAATTGAACTTTTTTTCTGAAATTGGTGGCTGGATTTTGTCTTTTATTATTTCTTATTGTGAACTGCTGTAAAATATTTGTGTGAGAGTGATCAATAAAAAAATACACCACAAATCATCATTTACCAAAGTATGACTAGAGACGTTGTTAAACGGTTGTAACCAGGAAGTCACGTATACAAGCACAGATACACTCACAGTTGCATACACAGTGCCTTTAACTTTTATGACACACCATAGGGGTTTTACAATGGGGTGCTTGTGTGTTCACTGAACAAAAGACTGCGCAGGAAGGCTGGAATTTGATGTTGGCTGGGGTCAGGTGGGGAGTTTGTATCTCCAAGATGCTGACCTGACTGGCTGCCCTTGCAAGTTAAAATGGATTGAGCTCTGAGTGTTGTTAGATTTATATTATTGGATTGTCATTTATGCTTAGAAATATCTACTCATATATCCTTAGAGTTTTATAATCAATGTCATGTTGGTAGAGGTTTGATCCTTAATAGTCTGGAAAGACTTTGTGTGCATTCCAGAGTGTTCTGGCATTCACACCCACATCCTGGGAGCATGGGAGAGGTCGTACCTTCTCTTATTGTTTCATGGTAGGATAAACACATCTATATCTGTTTAAGTCTAAGTGCCTTTTGTTTAGATGAACTGCTGGACTTCCAGACCAGCAGGTTTAGGGAAGTCGTTTATGGGGTCACACTCTGACCCACACAGAAAATTAAGGACCAAATTTTTCACTATGGTTGCCTGATAATGAGAATGAAATGGGTTTCATACAGTGGGTTATGTCAGAGAGTCTGGTGCCGTTTAAGGTGGACTTCCAATGGCTCTCTCAGAGAAATTAAGGGAAGGTCAAGTTCTCTGATCTATACAATGCTTTTCTGTTCCTGAGTCAATTAAACTATGACAAGGGTGAGTATGAGTATTAAGAATTAATTTAGCCAGGCACATGACTCAAGGAAAGAAGACATTACTGATCTTGACCTCCAGCATTATTACCGTTCTCCACAGACATAATGTCTCTTCTGACCACAATAGAAGCACTAACCACTGAGCAGCTGAATTAACCTTACAGTTGAGTTTTGTTTTTTGGACAAAACAACTTTTTTGACAAAAAATGCCACTTTTTAGACAACTGTTTTTCAAGGTCTGTGCGTGTGTGCATTTATGTGTGTGTGTAAAAATGTGTTAAACCAAAATAAAATTCTTAGTTAAACTGGTGCTTTTGCAACAGTCAGCATGGGGAGAGTTAGAGGCTGCATGCCCAAATGGAAAGCTTTATTATTATTTTATTTGTGTTTGTTTAATCTGAAAAAGGAAAATCAGAATTAAAGTCCAACTTACAAATGCACCAACTACCAGGGACACGGTCTTCCAGGATTCAGGATCCCAGAGATGAGTAAAATGTATGTAGACACCATGCCCAGTTTGGATAAACTGACAAGCTCCTGGACTTTCGGTGCAACCTAGAATAAACTTACAATCTCTCCAAGCTGGGATAAACTAACTCAATTTTATTATTTTACCTGCATAATTCAAACATTCTTTCTTTTTGTGACTGAGCTGTGTCTTTCAAGATGAAAGTGGTGTCAGTGCATGCTTTGCTTGATACACTAACTCCTCATTCTAAGGTTCATCCAAAGTAGACACATAAACTGTGATAACTGAGGAAGTACAACTTTTTGACTTTGTTGCAAGATACATCCAACATGTTCCTTGAATGAGGATTGCTCTTACTATACTAAAGTGATATGGTTAAAATATGTGATCAATACATGAGAAAAGAAATCTGCCACCACAGTGGTAAGAGGAGCGGGCTACATGCTAAACTAAAGGCTAGAGCCACACGACCACCTCTGCCTAGCCTTTTGTTAGCTAATGTCCACTCTCTCAAAAAACAGACGGACAAGCTGAGAACCAGGATAACATCTCAACGTGAGATCAGAGAGTGCTGTACTCTGATTTTTACACAAACCTTCCAACTACAGAGGAATATCCCTCCTCAGCCTCCCTTGGAAAGTCTATGTGCCGAAAAGGAGAGTGTGTCTCTTAATTGAACCGTGGATACCGGAGGAACACTGGACCAGCACTTTACCCTTTCAAGGATACTTAAAGGTGCATGGGAGTTTGCCCAACCAGTCTACATGTGTTTTGTGGACTTGGAGAAAGCATTCGACCGTGTCCCACAGGGGGTCCTGTGGAGGGTGCTTGTTCCTGGTAGGTGATGGTCTCCGCCCTTTGTCACCGATCCTGTTCATAACTTTTATGGACAGAATTTCCAGGCGTTCCAGGCCAAGTTAGCAGTTAAGTGTGAAGCAGCGTGAATGAGAATCAGGGCCTCCAAATCTGAGTCTCGCTAAAGTTGATTCTGTTTATCTGCATGTAGAGTTTTAATTGGGAGAAACGTTTTGTCACTCATCCAAGTGACTTCCTCAGTCTCAGCTGACTGCAGGTTTCCCCAATCTTATAAACAGTACATTTGCATAATGACTGAAACCAGCCCACTGAAGGAACAAAGGGCTGGGAGGTCAGTTCCCTTATCATAATGATGCAAATTCTCACGACCATTGATCAACAGCCACTGATCGCTACTGGTAGAATATGTTTGGGACGTTAGTCAATGTCTTCAATAAACAGGAGACTTCCCAAGATAACAAAGGATTCAACACAAAGTTCAAGCGAGTCTTCTATTAAATTTAATTCATTATGATAAGTATTCAATTCATTTCACTTTTATTTACGTAGCACCAAATCACAACAGCAGTTGTCTCAATGTGCTTTGTAGACTCTACAATAATACAGTGAAAACAACCAAATGACCCAAACACTTTGGCAACAATGACAAAGAAAAACTCCCTTTTAAAAGGAAGAAACCTCCAGCAGTTTGTCGATCAGACTGCTGACAACAGGTTCTGATATCTTATCAATGAACATGCTCCGTACTTTTAACAGTTTCTTATTTGAAGAGAGAATCATGCTTCTACGGAGCCCCGCAGGGGACATGGGAGAAAAAAAAATTA
>NW_005188258.1:52234-53313 GCF_000239375.1 Pundamilia nyererei
AATTCTTTGTATTACACCCCCTGGCATATGTTAATTTTGTTCTGGTTGTATACATGTTCTGTATACTGTTTCTTAATAAAGTTCAATAATTTAAAAAAAAAAATGTGAAAAAGAGGACGCATTTGTCCGCTGCATTCGGAGGAGTTTACGAATTTAAAATAGAATCTTTGTAGAGATTGCCATAATTGTTGTACATTTCTGTGCAAATAAAAAAAAAGGAGTCTACGAATTTGAACAGCCTTCGGCGCATCGCTGTGACATAATCGGTCTACAAAAGCGTCCTCAGGAGGATGCAGCCCATGAATTTGGACAATGTGATAAATAAAGTTTAAAAAAAAAGAGGTTGCAGCCCATGAATTTGGATGTTGTTATCTGGCTGTGCCATTACCATGGTAACATGGACACCATGGCACAAAATACTTGGTGGAACTTACCTTACTTTTATCTTACTAGCAAAATATTTTTTAGTAACGTAGTATATATATATATCTACTACTATTACTATACTAATACTAACACAGCAACAGTAAAGTAATAAGACAGAAGTTGACAGAGTAACTTTTGATAATGATCATGAACAATGATTAAGAACTCTATTCTAATACAGTTAGTGTTCCATGTGTGCTAGTGTGGCTTCCTAGAATAAAAGTATATTAATAGCATTTCTCTAATGTTTTATGTCTGCAGGTGGATAAGGCGGTGCTGTCCGTCATGACTGATGGACAAATGGCAAAATACATAAGGACATATGGTGACAGAGTAGCTGTCCAGTCCTTCTGTCAACAAACTAAGTACAGCACAGATAAAGAGACTCTTCTGCAGAACCTAAGAGATAAAATTGCGGCACGAAAAGTAAGATCAAAAACCAAAGGAGTGCTGTGTGGTTCATCAGGTGTGTTCCACAAGCAAAGTGAAGGAATGGCGAGACAGAGAAATACTGCAGGAGAGAAGACCTGCAGAAAAATAGAAATCGGATGGCTTCATTTAAGCAGTAATGAATACCGTCAAGTGAGAACCAGAAATGGTGGAGGAACAAGACATGCAACTGTGGAAAAAACTACAACTGTAGCTAAGATTTT
>NW_005188259.1:0-2679 GCF_000239375.1 Pundamilia nyererei
ACTTTTTAAAGCAGAACAACAGGCTGAAAATCTGATTTTTCTTGGCTGGAGTTCGTTCAATGCTGAAATGTGGGGGGAAATGGCGCCACCTGGTGGACAAATGAAAAAAAATTAAAATTTTAAGGCCGATGTGAGTGAAGTTGGCCCTCCCACCTTCTTCAAACCCAACAAAAGTGGTATCAAACGTTTGTGCTACGTTTGTGCTGGTTTGTATTGCAAAAATTTTCGTTTGTGCTGCTATTATTGTAAAGATATTAGTAAAAATTTCTAGCTGCTAAAATTATACTTTGTGCTGCTTCTGTTTTAAAGATAGTGTCTCATTCCTCCATCTGCATGTGAAGTGTTCTCCTTTGGATTTTCTTTTATGGTTTTCATTTTCTTACGAAATTTTTGCAAAAGTCCTAGTTTTAGTTTTTGACAGTGGTTGCTTGCTTTTGCAGAAATTGAAATTGGCCTCTGTGGAAGCTCCGCCATAGCCACCACCAAACAACTTAAACGCCCGGTAAGTCCGATGGCCAGTCCAGCTTTGGTCACCTCCCTTGAGTAGGGTGCCTGGATGTCTTCAACTCTACAGAAGGCCCTCTGTGAAGGTGCAATAAAACACCAGGTCCACTTGTGATAACATTCATCCATACAACTAAGTAAGGAAGTGATATTACTAACGTGATATGGTTAAAATATGTGTGCCAGTACAATATATACATGTGCAAAGCCCTGCAGACATGTATCATGGGGAAGGAGGAGGAAGTTATTATGTCTATTAATGGAGAATTGATTGAAAGAGTTACTGAATTTTGTTTCTTGGGTGTAATAGTAGACGAAAATTTGACGTTGAAATCACATATTGAGTATATTAGAAAGAAATGTAAGAGATTTATCAGACTACAAGTCAAATGTGGATCGTATACTTTTCATTGTTTTTCTCATACTTTAGCTATTGTGTGGAAGTTTGGGGGAATACCTCTAAACTCATTACAGAAGAAAGTGATACGAACGATTCATAACGTCAAACATAGAGAAGATAGAAATAAATTGTTCATAAAATCAAAACTATTGAAATTAGGATATTTAGTGAAACTATAGACACTATTAATTATGTTTCAGGCTAAAAATAATATTTTGCCTTTCAAGTTACAAAGTTTATTTTCAATGTGTTCAGGGGGAGAAGACAGCAGAAGGAAATTTTATTTTAAGCATCAGCTAGCTAGGACTACACAAAGATTAATGAGTCCAACGGTTAGGGGTATACGACTGTGGAACTCTCGTCATTATAATCTAAAGAATTGTACAAATTTACATTGTTTTAAAAAGTGTTACATGTCTAAAACCAAACTCAATATGAAGATTATGAACGAAATTGGAGTTAATTGAAGAAGGATTTTTTCCTCTCTCCCGCTTTCTTTCGCCTTATTCTATTTCCTTATCTTTTCTCCTTGTTATGATGTCGAAGTGGTATATTCTGATTGTAAATTTATTGTTTGGTCTTACCTGGAGATAAGTGTTAGTTTGTTGCTTGGTGTATGGTGCCCACTTGTAATATAAGTTGGATCGCAGACAGGGGGCAGGGTTTAATAAGAGCATTTTCTTCTTCCTTTTTACGCATGGTTGCAGTGTTATACTGAGAGAAAGCATGGTTTGTGTGTATGAAAGAACAAAACTGATGAAACTGTTAAACCAAGTGTGAAATAAATGACATGAAATTTACCTTTGATTGTGAAGGCTTATTCCTGGAATAAGCAGCTTGCTCTGCCACAACGACGAACAGTAAATATGCAATGAGCAATGCCAACATTTTCCACACCCCAGTCTCCTCTTACTCTGCCTGATGACATAGAACACAAACATGTACAGAAAATTAACTAAAAATATAGCATGTGTCAAGTTTTTATAACCACTTAAAGGAAAGTGTTCAACAGAGCTCATAAAGAAGCCTGATGTTGATGCCTTGTTATTATTTCCAGCACCAAGGTGCATTATCTGAAACATAATTTATGAATAAATCATTTAGTTTTGGACAAACAAACACAATACATAACAGAAAAAATGACATCTAACAGTGATATCATCTCTTAAAGTGAAATGAAGACACAGCTGAACACTAGTGAACATAAATTTCTTGTTGAAGGAGTGGAAGAAGAACACAGCCCTTTCTCTCTACAGGGTAGTTCATTAATTTAGAAAAAACAATTGTACATGCAATGGAATACTGTTTTACTTCAACAATAATGTTTTATGTGGTGAAAAAAAGGCTGTTTACCTTTTGGGAAGAGCCATCTATTCCAGCAAATACAACAACTGCATATTTGAAAAAAAAAAATCTAATTTACAGCAAAATATAAAACACACACACAAAACGTCCAGAAATACACTTGCTGTGTACTAGTGACACACGAATCTATGCATACGTACATAAACACAACAAGAAGGTAAACAAGTTTATTCATTTCCATAAAAAGTGCATCGATTTATTAAGAATTTAGTGAAATTTTGTTAAATTAAAGTAAAAATACTTTTCAAAATATGTGAAAGGTTTTTGTCCAGATTGGAGCAAAATACGCTGATTTTAAATTCAGTTAGTTACAGATGGCTTGGCACAACACCCTGTTAACATTGACACATAGGTTACCATAGTGTTTCAAAGAGTAAAATAAGCACAGATTTACAAAAAAAACAACACTG
>NW_005188259.1:3530-4758 GCF_000239375.1 Pundamilia nyererei
TTTTTACAAAAAACAGCTGAACATGAGAGGTTTTTGGACCAATTTTGTGTTCTCCATTCTTTAAGCACCGGTTTGAGCACCGTTTGAGCACCGGCACCGTTTCAAAAGTACCAATTTGGCACCGGTATCGGATAAAACCTAAATGATACCCATCCCTAGTTACTACCAACCCTACATTTGTCTCACCGTTATGTGCCTGGAATGTGCCATTGCTCTGTATGTTATCAGTCCCACCAGCAACAGGAGTAATGCTCTGGCATCCCCACAGATATGAAGATACGGAAACTAAAATCTTGTACTGCAGAATCCAGTTAAAAGTCTAAATATGTTTGCTTATTCACAACACTGGCCTCTAAAGAGACATGGGCATCACTAAACTTAGCAAATATTAGCTGCAGGCTAGCTTACTACAACGAATAAGCTAATGTTAGCATTTTACCACAACTTCAACAGATGTAGCTAACAAAAACTAAACTTATGTCCAGTCCAGTGTAATAGCAAAGAAAAATGACAGAAAATGATTGCTTACCTGCAGTTTAGAGGGTCCACCTGAACTCTGCAGCCCTTGAAAGAGCAGGGGCGTATCTAGAAGGGTGGCATGGGGTGGCATGTGCCACCCTAAAATGATCTCATGCCACCCAGAATGAACACTTTGAGCCTAGCTACAGTGAATATAAATGGCAAAACTGAATATATAGCATAGTGTTACCCCCCCTCCACCATTAACAAATGGTTCAGCCCATAGGGCAGACTGGCTTTGTTTCTTGTTGTCAGTAGCAACGATGCTAATGACTGTGAATCAACACCATGGGCATTTCAGATTTCTCACAGGTGGTTGGTTATTCCACTCTGGAAATGGAATGAAGGTGAGTGTTATTAACTGTGTGCCGCACCTCCAAATCACATGACTGATTTAAACTGACATAGCAACAAGCTGCAGCCACACTGAGTCTCTTTTTCAGCCCGTGTTGAAAGTTTGGATTTCAAAGTATACACCAGTTTTTCAATTTTAATGACAGGGCGCTAAATCCAGAGTTATGATTAAAAAAAAAGTATTAGTGATGCTAAATACTACCGTCACGTTAATTAATGCTTTAAAAAAGCATTTTCTAAGGACAGCGCAAAACAAGATTGCGGATACAAGCGGCAGAAATGAGCTTCCTCCGAAGGGTGGCTGGCCTCTCCCTTAGAGATAGGGTGAGAAGTTCGGCCATCCGGGAGGGGCTCA
>NW_005188259.1:5977-7465 GCF_000239375.1 Pundamilia nyererei
ATCGACCTGTTTTGACTTACTTTGCACGGCAACCAATCAAATGTTAGAGAAGCTGCATGGGCAGCGTTAACCCCGCCCACTGAGTTTGATGGGTGAGGTTGACAGGTAAAATTAATTCAAGATGAGAGCCAGGCGCCAGGACTGCCAAAAGTCAGTTCTATTGCATTTTACTCAGCATCGACCATAAACAAAAAATGGTCAGAGATGCCAACATTATCATTGCTCTTAATACAGATATCCTGAGCGTATGAAATGACCAAGTCCAACGAATGGCCCTTTAAATGTGTCGCCTGACTCACCCACTGTGTAAGAATGATGCGAATCCAAGTTTCCATCAGGAACAAAGAATCCAACCACAAGGTGAGAAAAAGATCGTTTAGGGAATCCCAATCCATGTCCGAGCAGGCGAACAAACCGCTGGGTGAGCTGGGTAAGATTGTCATCCTACTGGACAAATCCAACGGTGGCTAATCAGTCTGAAGGACAACTGGTTCTGAATGGAGAAAGGAGGTTGCAAAATATCCAAAGTGGAATAGGAGTTAGCCGCAGCATGTGCCTTAGGGTAGACCTTAAAGCGAACATGGAACCCACTCAGTTTGCCCCGCTTCCTATAGCGCCTCATAGGCAGGGAAGGTAGAGGCAGAGCATATGCACCAGTGGAAGGGTAAATAAATGACAAAGTAGCATCTCCTAAGTTCTAGCAAGGGTACGGCTGATAGTAATGGGTCGAAGACTTCGGGGTTTTGAGGTCGAAGAACAGGGTTGGCCTGTAGGTAATGCATGCAATCTATCAAGTACATGAACTTCACTGGAAAAAGTTTAAAAACCTCAATACACAATGAAACTATGCAGGATTTGACATAGTTCTAAACATACTGAAAGAAAACTGCCACCAGTGGGAAATAGGGAGGAGCAATGTGAGCAAAGAAAATAAATCAGGTACAGAACAAAGAGCTTCAGGCAGAAAGCTGGAACCTCCTTTATCTAATGATGAAAACCTTTAAAGAAGCTGAACTCTGCTTTCCACAACTCCTCAACTCCTCCTGCAGGAAGACCATGCGTCCTTATACATTTTCTATCCTTATTTATATTACCCTGTCCTCCATTTCTTTGCTCACTGTGACTCTTAATCTGCTGGTCATCATCTCCATCTCACATTTCAAGTAATAATTTTGTTAGACATATGCAGACAGTAAGATTTTATGGCTAAGAGATGAAAATGATATGATATCCTATCTGAGTGAGTCTGAGCTAAATGCTTTTTCCTTTTATCTGTATAAAATTGTACTTGTTGCTACAAATAATAATAATAATAACTATGTCGCTGTCTTTTGTCTTCAGGAAGCTGCACACCCCCACCAATCTCCTCCTCCTATCTTTGGCTGTCTCTGATTGCCTGGTGGGTCTCCTGATTTTATTTCAAATTATGATTATAGATGGTTGCTGGTTTCTTGGTGAATTCATGTGTAGTATGTATTTTCTCTTGGA
>NW_005188259.1:8825-10073 GCF_000239375.1 Pundamilia nyererei
AAGATGAAGCAAAGATGAAAACCAGCCTAGAGAAGCTGCAAAGCGATCACCACAATGGTTCTACTCTAAAAAACACAAGCTTGAAGAAGCCTCAAGCTTGACTGCACATCACTGTCTTTGTTACCTGTTCAGGGTCTGGCTGCTGGGCAGGGGTCTGCATTGACTCACTGCACTGACTGATTTTTGGCTAGATTTGCATTAGTATACTGTCTCTGTAGATGGTTCAAAGTTCAAGGTTCTTTATTTGTCACATGCATAGTTATACAAGTGAAGTTCTATCAGCAGGATAATGTAGTTGTTTCTGCCCTATACAGAGTTTGCATCACACACTTGTTTTTTTGTTCATTAAAAGCAAAAGTAAGGTCCATATTGGCACTCATCACCAGTTATAGACAAGTGCACTATTTTACTCGACACACACACACACACACTGAAATCAGTGGATTGGAGCACAACTGCGCCGAAAGACAACGGCATGTTTGTTTGATTTATTTTTATTTTTATTAGGCCAGTGTACAGACAACTAAAGAACCTTTGGAATATGAGTAATGATATAATTGTAATTTTAATGGAATTACGCACAGTAATGTGTTACATTACTACATTACTAAAAAATGCAATGTGATTACATTAACAATACTTTGTAACATGTTACACCTAACACTGGTTATGGCTAAGCTCTTTAACATTAGTTAATGTAAATTGTGTTATTATTCAGTATAGTCCAAGGAGCTTGGAAAGAAAAGCGTCTGGACTTCTTTATGACATGGTCCTGGGTCGTTGACCCAGCGTTTTGTGTTTTGTGATTATTTCCCTCTGTTCTAGTTATTCTGTGTCCTCCCCCCTTGTGTCCAGTTCGGGTTCTAGATTTCCTGTTTTGTTCTGAAAGTCTGTGTCTGTTGTCATTGTGTTCAGCTTGTGTCCTCCAGTCATCATGTGTATTCAGATCAGCTGTTCTTCCCTCCTGTGTGTAATTACCCGATTACCTTGTGTGTGTGTATATATAGTGGGTGTCGGTCTGTGTTCGTTGTCGGCTCGTCTGTGTTTCTTGGTATCCTGGTCCTTGGTCTGCGTCTCTCTGCTCCGCTCTCCATTTTGTAAGATTTCAGGTTTGCTCTTTAGTTTCTCCCAGTTTAGGTTTGTCATTACTCACGCTTCGTTGCCTGTTTTTTTGCCACTGCCACCTTTGAAAATAAACGTCACTCGTATCATCAGTTTGCTGCATTTTGGGTCCTCCTTTTCCTCCAC
>NW_005188259.1:11708-13090 GCF_000239375.1 Pundamilia nyererei
GTCTGGTCCAGCCTCTGCTTCGGTCTCGTCTGGTGCTGCGACGGCCACGCCACCTTCGGGTCCTGAACTACCGCCTCGACATCGGCGGTCATCTGCCAGGCCGCTGATGGAGCGTCATCGTCAATATGGACGACCTCCTAGATGCCGCTGCTGCCTTCCGCGCGGTCGGCCTCCAGACTTGTGTCATCGCCGCCGTTGCTGTCCGCACGGTCGGCGAGAGACGAGACGATAAGACTCCATTTACAGCAGTGCAAGTAAACAAACAATAAATATATGAAGAGTAGGAAAATAAATATACATTTTAGGACTCGGGGTAAAGGGATCCATAACAATTTAAAATTTATAATTACAGTTTGATGATTTAAAGTCTCACACACAACCTGTCGAAAAGGGAGGGGGGGCTGCTTCGAAATATAGCACATTTAATTTCTAATGTTGTAAATCCAAGCCCATTATGTATTCATGATTTGAATTCTGGGTTGTGTGAAATCCCAGAAATAAACCCTAGACAAAGCATATCTGTGAACTAAGGTGTAGAATCAGAATCAGAATACTTTATTAATCCCTAAGGAAATTATGTGGGTCACAGTTGCTCCAAGAAGGAATGGTAAAAATAGTAACAGACTAAACTCCAAACAATACATTATATTACAGATTTTACACATTTAAGAAATAGCAGTAATATATACAGATCACTCAATTATAAATATCAAGGATGAACAGAAAGGATTTTAAATAAATGTCAAGAAAATTGACAAGAATATTACTGAGTAGAAAAGAGTGTGTGCAAAAAGGGTGAAACTATTGCAGTTTCTATTGCAGTGTATTAGATCTATTGCAGTGTATTAGATCAAGGAGTTGTACAGGGAGATGACCATGGGCAGGAATGATTTCCTGCGTTGTTCAGTAGCGCTTTTTGGTAATCTCAGTCTCTCACTGAACGTGACGCCAGAGAGAGAGAGTTCGCTCAGGGCGCCAAACAGGCTAGGACCGCCACTGGCAAAGATACACAGACCAGAGGGAAAGAGAGAACACGTGGAGAGCACAGACATAACGGGCTGGGGAAAATATGAAATAAAACACAAGGAGGAAAAAGGAGGCATGGGAACTCACAGATACACGGAGGGGGACACAGGGTGTAAAGACACGATGGGAAATCTAAAAAACTAAACTGAACTACCTAGGGACCATGACATAAATAATGAACAAAATTTAAAAAAAAAAACAAAAAAACAACTAAGAACGCTGGTTCAAAATGACTGGTTCAGGTATACAAAAACATTTTCCCTTAATATTTAGTATATTTCCGTCATTCCATCATATTTTTTGATGCTCAGTAACCCAGGTAATTAAACTCCAGAAGGCTCACTTTATTTTGAAGC
>NW_005188259.1:40157-42365 GCF_000239375.1 Pundamilia nyererei
GCAGACACAAAAGTCATTCCAATACCCTGGACCACAACACTTGACCGACAGGATGACTCAACAGACAAAGGCAAAATACCCTCTCGAATGATGGACTGCGAACCACCCGTGTCTCTCAGCATTGTTACAGACTGGTCATTAACAGTACCACCCGTCAAAGAAACACAACCCTGTGTGATAAAAGGTTTGAAACAAGGGTCTATTTCACTCTGAGATGTTTGGTTTCTGGGAGGCGACATGTTTTTAATCAAACCCACGCCCTTGGGTTGTGGTGGTGTAGTCTTATTTTTTAGTGCAAGGCAATCAGCAATGACATGACCTTTTTTGTGGCAATAGAAGCATTCACGTACCTCACGAGAGAGAAATGGTTGCTCTGGCTTCAGGCTGACCCCGATCAGGCTTCAGTGAGCGTGTGATCAACACTTTATCTGAACGAGGGGGTGATGCAAACACATTTCTGTGAGTCAAAGTGAACTCATCAGCCAAAACGGCTGCTTTTGACAGTGAGGCAACCTTTTGCTCATTTAAAAACATTACAAGCTTCTCTGGTAATAGATTCTTAAAATCTTCCAACAGGACTAGCTGACGAAGCGCTTCAAACTCTTTCTTCACTTCACTTGCTGTGCACCACTTGTCAAAAAGAACTGCTTTCTCACGTGCGAACTCTACATATGTTTGACCATTAGACTTCTTATGATTCCTGAACTTTTGTCGGTAGGCCTCAGGTACAAGCTCATAAGCACGAAGGATGGACTCTTTCAGTACATTGTATTTCATGCTGTTTTCGATAGAGAGAGATGACACAACCTCCTGTGCTTTGCCCATTAGCTTGCATTGCAGTAGCACAGCCCACATTTCTTTTGGCCATTCTAATGCTGTTGCAATCCTTTCAAAAGCATTAAAGTAGGAATCAACTTCGGTCTCTCTAAATGTTGGCACCAAAGCAATATTTTTGCGCACATCAAACCTACAGGTGCTGCCAGATGAATGTGAAGGATCTGAAGTAACCGGTGAGCTGGGAGAAGACAGGCTTTGTGTAAGTCTCATAGCTTCCACTTCTAGCTGTTTTAACTTTACCTCCTTCTCAGCTTCAATTTCAAGCTGACATATCCGAAGTTTGAGGTCAAGCTCAGCCTTACGTGTTTGCTCCCTTTCCTGTGCCTCCAGCTGAATGCGAGCTAGACGCACCTTAAGTCTAGCATGTCCGTTTGACCCACTGAAGTCTGGGGACAGAGGATTGAAACGAGGTAGAGTAGGAGGCACCTTAGGCTCCAGCTGGACTTTGGGGGGAGTAGCTATAGCACCAACATCCTCCTTCAGAGGGTCGACACCTTGCTCAGCAGAAAGAACGTTACCATCACATACCTCAGAACCAGTCAAGATTTTCAACTCAACTAAACGTTGTAAGATAATACCCTTAATTTCCTTTTTCGCACTATATTTCTTTACTGGAATATCAAAGTGTGCCGCAATACTCAATAAGTCATCTTTACGACATAACTCAAACTTCTCAGGTCTCGGAGCATGAATGAAATCTTCTAAGTCAAAATCCATACTTAATTACAAGGCAGTAACATTGTACCAAGCACCAGCGTTGTCTATAGCTCTGGGAAATATATCCCGGACGAGCCCCCACTTGTGTTACGTCTCCTCGAGGGCAGGAGGGGATAACACAACAACTCCGGAAACTCGATACAGGTGTTATGAAAAAGGTTTAATGGCAGCGCTCTCGAAGATTAAATAACCCAGATTCAAACAACAAATGTGGGGGAGAAAGGGACAGTTAGGTTGTGCCAAAAAAACCACCAAAAAGACAAAACCAAAACTTAGCTGAGCTATTATCCTAGAAAAGCAAAAACAAGAGGGAAAGACCCTAAACCTCAACTCAAAACAAGCTCAAAATTACATGGGTGGCACCAACCTACTTACCTAGTGTTTCTAACAAAAAGACTCTACGTGAGTAAGTGTATGGGGTCCCCAAACTTACCTAGTCCACTTTACTCCCACCACGATTATCAAACAAAAGAAAGACAGCAGCGAACCGTCACACATGTGCCAAACAATTCAAAGGAGGGAAGAGAGCTACGCCCAGCCACAGGTGAGTCTCTTTATCAAGGTGTGCACTCCTGGATTGTCCAATCAGGGTCTCCCTCCTCTAATTAGTTGGACATCCCCAGATTGACATCAGCCTGCAGTCTGCGACCTAAG
>NW_005188259.1:43225-49210 GCF_000239375.1 Pundamilia nyererei
GCTGCTGCTCCACATCGAAAGGAGCCAGCTGAGGTGGTTCCGGCATCTGACAAGGATGCCCCCTGGGCGCCTCCTGGGTGAGGTAGTTCCAGGCATGTCCCACCGGGAGGAGGCCCCGGGGCAGACCCAGGACACACTGGAGAGATTATATCTCTCGGCTAGCCTGGGAACGCCTTGGTGTTCCCGCGGATAAGCTGGAGGAGGTGGCTGGGGAGAGGGAGGTCTGGGCCTCTTTGCTTAGGCTACTGCCCCCGCGACCCAGCCTCGGATAAGCGGATAAAGATGGATGGATGGATGGATGGATAAAACCTCTTACCACTGTTATGCTGATGACATTAGAATTTTCTTTCAATTGATTCATGATTTGTCATCTTCATTGGAATGCTTGTTAGATTGCATGAAAGAGGTCAAGGACTGGCTTTTGGCCAATTCTCTTATTTTGAATGAAAACAAAACTGAGATTGTAGTGTTTGATAGGCATATCCCTCGGGACTAGTTAGCCATTCTATTTGTCCCCCTTGCTAGCTTCTTCTCTGACACTGTAAGCAATCTAGGTGTTTTCCTGGACAGTTCATTTAAGCTTGTTAAACAAGTGTCCTCAGTAGTCAAATCTGGCTTTTTCAATTGCACAATCTCTAAAGCCAAACATTTTACACAGCACAATGACCTTGAAAAACGTATCCATGCTTTTGTGACTTCCAGATTAGAATACTGCAATTCCCTTTACTTTGGCCAATACATCCATCTCCATAGACTTTAGCTTGCTCAAAATGCTGCAGTTCGTCTCCTAACTGGAACTGGAAAATTTGCTTCCATTACTCCAGTTCTTGTTGACTTTGGCTACCCATCAAATATCGTATTGATTTTAAAATCTTGTTGCTTACTTTTAAAATTATAAATAACGTTGCGCCTAGCTATCTTGCTAACCTTCTTAGCTTGTATACTCCTCATCGAGCCTTAACCCTCTGGGGTCAACGGACGCGCCGGCGTGTCAAAATCACAAGACCAATTTAAGACGACACAGCTACAAGATGCAGAGTCTCCATTTCAACCTGGATCAAAAGTGCGGAATTCAAACTATATACCAGTTCTTGAATTGTGTTGATGGGCCACGTAATACCAGAGTTATGATAAAAAAGATACACGCAGTGTTTCATTCTGAAGAAAACAGTTGTGTTTACAGCGGGAAGAACTGTAAAAACGGCGTTTTCTACGGACAGCACTAGCAAACACTCTCCACTTATGGTTGAAAAAAGAAAAAGAAAAAACACCCCTTCCCTATTGGTGTTAAAGTTTACCTTGTCAGCCAATCAAAAACTGATATGGCAACATGTGGCACTTGGTTGTTTAGGGAGAAGGGGCAGTTTTAGGAGCGACACCTGCGACGGAAAGCGGGCAAGGGAAAGAAAGACAGAGAGTGAGTTTTCATATGTGAGACATTAGTGACGTTTAGCGTGTTAAGAGGCTGTAGTTAGTGTGTTGTGTAGTTATTGTGTGTCAGTTATACTGCTGAATGTCACATTTGCTCCAAAAAAGCCATCAGAGGCAGATTCCAGTGTAAACGCTGTCCCCAAATGGAAAACTGGACTGACACACCTCCTGTTGTCAGACCTGCAGGGTTTAGGACTGTGCTGTTCTCCTCTGTATTATATTGGACACAAACTATTTTTTTGGACTGGCACAAATAATTTGTGTGCCTTCTTATTTGATGCAGCACAACTGATTGTTCAGTAAATAGTGTTAAATTGTTATATAAAAAACGCCCGAGGGCTTGGCTGCATTTTTACGTAAATAGTACCATATAACTTTGTTGTTTGCAAATCTTGTGTATAATTTTTAGAAATGTACAATTTCTATTTGCATTTCAAGTTATGAAAATGATTCGTTAAACATGTTTTTTGAATTTTTTTGTCTGGATTTAGATCAATTGTGCTAATATAGTATACCAAAATGAAAAAAAAAATAACTCAAATTTCAGATATTTGAGGTTATGCTGAAAATAATGATACCAAATAAGGCAAGATAAGTGGTTTTTAAAGGTGTAATATAGAGGCAAAATCAAAAAGTAGTGAAAACGGCCAATTATACCCTGGACCCCAGAGGGTTAAGATCCTCTGGTCAATTACTCTTTGTCCAACCTAGGTCCCACCTGAAGACCAAGGGGGATTGTGCTGTTGTCTCAGCTGCACTGAACCTCTGGAATAGTCTTCCTGTTACTATTCGTGCCTCGGACTCTATTCAATCTTTCAAAACACGGTTGAAAACATACTTATTTAATTTATTTAATATCCCTCTAGCTAGTGCCCTTATTTCATCTATTTGAACCTTTTTACATTTTAACCTTCTTACTACATTTTGACTTTTTACTGCATTATTGCTGATTTTTCTAGATATTATTTTTATATTTATGAATTAACTCTATCTGTTACCCGTGGCCTGACATCTATTTTATTTAGCCTATACTCCTGGTTTAATTAGTGCTTCCCATCTGTTAGTATTAGTAGCTGTCACGGTTCTGGGTCGGTTCGACTCAGCATTTTGGAGTTGTTATGTTTTGGCTTTGAATAATGGATTATTCCTGTATACTGGTGGTGGTGGTGGTGATGATTATGATGATGATAGATTATTATTAGAGTTCCATGTTTCTGTTTATGTGTGTTTCAGGATTTTTGTCTCATGTTTAGCATTTAGGTTCCAAGTGTTAGATTCAGTCTGTCTCTCAGTGTCAAGGCTCCGTCTTTGTGTAGTGAGGTCTTGTTTCCTGTTGTCTGCGTCTCTTGTGAATGTGTTCAATTTTACCTCTTGTCTCGTCTCGTTAATTGCTCCCAGCTGTGTCCACCACCTGTGTGTAATCTCCCTGTGTTTCTCTGTGTGTATTTAAGTCGTGTCTTCTGTTATTGTAGTTGCTGGTCCGTCTGTGTGTCCACCATGTCTCACCCGTGTGTTCTCCCTGCTGTCCATCGTCATTCTCCTCTGCTCGTTCTCATTCTCATTCAGGTTCATGCTCTGTGGTTTAGTTGTGTCCAGTATAGTTTAGTTTCTCTTCGTTTGCCATTTTTTCCCTGTGATGTGTATTAAATAAACCACCGTCACACCTTTACAAGTGCCTGCAATTGGATCCTCCTTTATCATCTCCACACGGCTCACTCCACTCGCCGTGACAAATCAAATCAAATCAAATCAAATCACTTTTATTGTCACATCGCATGTGCAGGCACACTGGCACAGCACATGCGAGTGAAATTCTTGTGTGCGAGCCCCACAAGCAACAGAAATGTAGTGTAAAGCGCTTTGGGGTCCTTACGGACTAGAAAAGCGCTATACAAATGCAGGCCATTTACTGAAGAAAGATATGTACAAGTTATACATACACCTGCAAACATACGGATAGACCCATACAAACATACACATACATACATACGTATATGTATATATATACACATGTATGTCTGTGTACATACATACACACATATTTCCACATAAACACTTACATATATATACATACACATACATGCCATCTGAGGAGCAGGTGCATTGAGAGGTGCAGTGTGATCAGTGATATTGCACATTGAGTGGGGGGAGGGGGGGCTGTTGCAACTATACTAAATAAGGTTATAATAAATACAGTTTAAAGAGGTAGGAATGTTGGTTGCATTGAAGTATAAATAGAAATCCGATTCATAAATAAGGTGTAATGTCCATGAGTGTTGGCAGTGCAGTTATCCTCCAATCAGGGTGGAGGTAGGGCATGTTTGACAGCCTGTGGGTAAAAACTTCTGTTGAGTCTGTTTGTCTTCAACCTGATGGACCTGTAGCGTTTACCAGAGGGAAGGGGGGAAAAAGTGAGTGTCCAGGGTGCGAGGGGTCTTTGATGATGATACTGGCTTTCTGCTGAAGTCTGCCAGTATAGATGTCTCTGAGGGGGGTTGGTGAAGTGCAGATTGCCCGCTCCGCTGCCCTCACCACCCGCTGCAGTTTCTTCTCATCCTCCACTGCGCACTTAGGAGCCTGATAGAAAATTCCAGCCGCACACCCTGACTAATTATCATGAAGGTCCTCCAAAGTAGCTGTGATCTGACATTCAGTGACACGTGACCATTGGGATCCATGTGGTGTCTAGCACCAGGATATTGATAGCAGATCTATCCTGTTCTATTTGCTGAAGTGTGGTGCTTTTCTGAGGAATGTTCCAGCTTAAGACCTTGGGCTCTTTTTGTGTTTCTCAAGGTTTTCCTGGACAGGTAAGGTTTATGAATCGATTAAAATGCCATTTTTGATCCAGTTTAAAACTAAGCAGTTCCATGTTATGCAATCACGACATCCAAAAATGAATGAGGTCAGATGGGAAAAATAGGAGGACGGACATTAGTGTGATGCACAGGAGAAAAAAAGGGGCTCGGTCACGAAGCTGTTTGTGCTCAAGAGCCTCACTTGTCTTGGTTTTCTTGTACTTTATATTATTAACATCACATTTTGACTTATTCGCACAGGGAAAAAATATCAGAGAATGTGTTGCGTCAGAAGGCAAATGTGGGAGGAAGGGTGGTGATACAAAAAAGGGGCTCAGTCACAAAGCTGTTTGTGCTGAACAGCTGTCTTTCTCTAACAATGGAAGAAACTGAACTCTGCTTTCCACAACTCCTCAACTCCTCTTGTGTGCGGCAAAAGCGCCCACAAATTGAGGCTGTGTGTATTTACACCCTGCTATCATCTATCTCTCTGCTTACTGCAGTACTGAACCTACTTGTCATCATCTCCATCGCTCACTTCAAGTACTGACCTATTTAAATTAGTGACTTTTTTTCAGTGTTAAAAAATCATATTTGCTTGTGAAGTTTCTTTTTATATGATGCTTTTGTCTTTTCCTCATAGTTCTAATGTTTTAACTGTTATACTAGCGATGCTATTACCAATGTAATGCTTTATTTTAATCCAGGCAGCTGCACACCCCAACCAACCTCCTCCTCCTCTCTCTGGCCGTCTCAGATTTCTTCGTGGGCCTCATCATGGCTTGACAGATTAGCCTCCTAGATGGCTGCTGGTTTCTTGGTGACCACATGTGTGCTCTGTATAGCAGTTTAGATTACATTGTTACTTCTGCTTCAGTAGGAACTATGGTACTCATATCAGCTGACCGCTATGTAGCCATTTGTGACCCTCTGCATTATCCCACCAAAATTACTATAAAAAGAGTCTCAGTCTCTATTTGTACTTGCTGGGCTTGTTCAATTCTGTATAACAGTCTTATCATGAAGGATAATTTCAAGCAGCCAGGGAGGTATAATTCTTGTTCTGGTGATTGTGTAGTTGTCATTGACTACTTTGTGGGAATTTTTGACTTTGTTTTGACCTTTGTCGGCCCTGTGATTGTCATCATAGTTCTGTATCTAAGAGTATTTGTGGTGGCTGTGTCTCAGGCTCGGGCAATGCGCTCTCATATCACTGCTCTCAGACTCCAGGGGTCAGAGACGGTGCATGCTAAGAAATCTGAGCTGAAAGCTGCCAGGACTCTCGGTGTACTTGTTATTGCCTTTCTGATATGTCTTTTCCCATTTTTCTGTTCCTCAATGGTAGGCCAGAATAGTTTCTTTGATATTAGATCTGTACCTTTTGAGCTCTTGCTGTTCTATTTTAACTCTTGTCTGAACCCATTAATCTACACTTTTTGCTACCCCTGGTTTCTGAAATCTATCAAGCTCATTGTGACATTTAAGATATTTAGGCATGGCTCCAGTGAGGCCAGTATACTATAGGGAAAAGTGATGTTATCACTGACACGGTGAAAAAAGATAAATTATGATTAATTTACACTAAGTACAATTCCAGAAGTCTGATAAAATGGATTTGTTTACATTGTTTCCATTATTAATGTACTAGTCCTCTGGTCCGCAATGACAAAATTCTGTGTTTTGTCCATAATTTAAATGATTGTAAATCCATCAAAATTAAATTGGAATGCACAAACAATTTCTGAGAATTGTACAT
>NW_005188259.1:51393-53252 GCF_000239375.1 Pundamilia nyererei
CGTTAAGCACAAACGATTTATTCGTCAAAGATCGGGCATTAAAGAGCGCCATAGACAGCGGGGTGTAAACATTGTTGTTGGAAGAAGCTCAAGTTTCTCGAATTAAAGGGCGTAAATTCTCGGGATCAGAGCCTTCACGTTCATATATTCCACTCACCGAGGGGATGAAAGGCCAGTCGGCAGGAGAGTCTGGATGAACCCTTCTGAGACAACACAGCCTCGGAGAGCCGGGCCCCCTATATCCAAGTAGGGCCTTGGGAGACAGATTTCTCTCCGTATAGCTGTCATGTGCGTAGGCAACAGAAAACGCTCGACATCGCTTTCCAATCAGCCCCCGCCGCCAGAGGAGCCTAAACTTCACCTGGATGCCCGATCTCTTTCCTCTTCTTCTCCGTAGTCTACGGGGAACGCTGAAAGCGCTGGCCGAAGATCCAGTCACAGGCAGAGGGTGGAAGGTACCAAAGGAGTGCGGGGGAAAGTGTGGAGAATGGAAAGTCCCACTAAAGGAAGAAGAAAAAACATCTTTGGCTGTCATTGACGAACGGATGGATAACAGCCTCAGACGATCATAGACCAAGGCAGCCAGTACATCATTAAAACAGTTAAAAAACAGCAGAGTAGAAAGAAAAAACACAACAATAGAGCGAGACCAACTACACCCGGCAGCGGCGAAGCCAAACACAGGCGCCATCATGCCGGAAAATAGATCCAGATAATGGGATTTCCCATTTGAATTGTTGACCTTAATATCAGTTTCCATAACATAAGAACATAAAAAACAAACATTCCCTGGAGCTCAACAGCATCCCTCCATCGCTCACTGTGTTTCCTCGGGGAAATTAAGTCACTTTGTAGTATTTTAAGGTTAAAATGTGGCTTCTACATCAGTCTGTGCTTACTATCAATTTTACACACATATGAACTTGAGTGACAGCTTTTTCTTAATCCATAAGGTTAAATATGTTGTTGGTCCAGGTATATAAACTTCACCGCTATGGGAAGGCTTTCCACAAGGTTTAGGAGTGTGTATATGGGAGTTTTTGACTATTATTACACATCAAACCTTGTCTTTATGAGACTTACCTTTTGTATTGATGCCCATGTTGGTGAGACACAGCAACAATCTAAATGACTGTGGCTAATATGATGTGATGATATGATGCTGGCTATGGATAATAAACAGATACTGACCACTTACTAGACATGCAACTGCAGCATCCTCTAAAATGTGTTAACATCTGTTTTAGCTCTGTTGCCTCAAGGACAGTTTTTTTTTATCTTTATAATCTCATACCACAAAACCTACATTCAGTCTGGATTTATTGAGCTTCTGTATTGTAATTTTTAGCTTTCAAAGCTATTTATGTGATACTGTTAATATCTTATCTTGTAAAGACATGATTATACCCCATAAGCTTACTAAAGTGTACCCTAACAATAAGCCGTGGGTCATCAAAAGCGTCAAATCCTGTTTACGGAAAAAGAGACAGGCTTTTAAAGAGGGGGCTGTTACTGACTTTCAGACAGCCACCAAAGATCTGAAAGTCGAGATCTTGAAAGCAAAACAGAGCTACAAAAACTGTAATATATGTTTGCACTGATTGCCGATCACGCTTCAACTGGATCGTCCTCAGTCAGAAGGAATGGTACTCCACAGTGATGTAGTTACAATAACTTTAATAAGGAGGCGGCAGATGACATCAACAGCAGGGCTCGCAAAATTTTAAAATCCCTGGTAGCCCTTCGGGCAGGCACTCTTTAGTTTTTGGTAGCCCGAAATAAATTTGAGTAGCCCGAATAAAAAAAGATTATTTTTATTGTATAATATTGTAAAGGAAACAAAACATCAATCAAAAAAT
>NW_005188260.1:0-1159 GCF_000239375.1 Pundamilia nyererei
ACAACAGTCATTACGGCACAAACAACAACTGAAGGTTCAACTAGAACTACAGAGACAACAGCATCAACAACTACTGAAGATACAACTGAAACTGCAGAAACAACAGCAACTACAGCATCAACAAAACCTGAAGGTTCAACTGCAACTACAGAAACAACAGCAACTACAGCCTTAACACCAACTGAAGGTACAACTCCAACTACAGTATCTGAAGAAACTACAGCATCAACAACAACTGAAGGTTCAACTACAGCTACAGCATCATCAACAACAGAAACTTCAACTGCAAGTACAGAAACAACAGGAACTGAAGGTTCAACTGCAACTACAGAAACAACAGCAACTACAGCGTCAACAACAACTGAAGGTTCAACTGCAACTACAGAAACAACAGCAACTAGAGCGTCAACAACAACTGAAGTTACAATGGCAACCACAGCCTTTACAACAACTGAAGGAACAACAGCAACTACGCCATCAACAACTACTGAAAGTACAACTGAAACTTCAGAAACAAAAGAAACTTCAGCATCAACAACAACGGAAGTTACAACTTCAACAACAGCAGCTACAGCATCAGCCAAAACTGAAGGTACAACAACAACCACAGCCTTAACAACAACTGAAGTTAAAACAGCAACCACACCATCAACAACTACTGAAGGTACAACTGCAAGAACAGAATCAATAACAACTGAAGGTTTGACTGGAACTATAGAAACAAAAGCAACAACAGTTTCTGAAGCAACTACAGCTTCAACAACTACTGAAGGTACAACTGCAGCTACAGATTCAACAACAACTGTAGGATCAACTTCAACTACAGAAACAACAGCAACCACAGCATCAACAACCACTGAAGGTTCAACTGGAACTACAACCTCAACAGCAACTGAAGGTTCAACTGAAACAACAGCAACTACAGCATCAACAAAACCTGAAGTTTCAACTGCAACTACAGAAACAACAGCAACTACAACATCAACAACAACTGAAGGTTCAACTGCAACTACAGAAACTACAGCAACTACAGATTCAACAACAACTGAAGGTTTAACTGCAGCTATCACCACAACTGACACAGTAACAAGAACAAAGTCAACAACAATAGCAACAAAAACAACAACAACAAATACAACGACAACAGCAGCAACAACAA
>NW_005188260.1:3886-4091 GCF_000239375.1 Pundamilia nyererei
CTACAAACGCAACCACAACAAATCTTACAAATACAAATACAGTGTCTACAACAGCTTCAACTACACCTGTGAACACTACAACATCAATGCTGACTGCAGCTACAAACGCAGCCACAACAAATCTTACAAACACCACACCTGTAACAAATACAACTACAGGGCTTACAACAGCTTCAACTACACCTGTGAACACTACAACGTCAAT
>NW_005188260.1:4481-4953 GCF_000239375.1 Pundamilia nyererei
AACTACAGTGTCTACAACAGCTTCAACTACACCTGTGAATACTACAACATCAATGCTGACGACAGCTACAAATGCAACCACAACAAATCTTACAAACACCACACCTGTAACAACTACAACTACAGGGCTTACAACAGCTTCAACTACACCTGTGAACACTACACCATCAATGCTGACAGGAGCTACAAACGCAATCACAAAAAATCTTACAAACACCACACCTGTAACAAATACAACTACAGTGTCTACAACAGCTTCAACTACACCTGTAAACGCTACAACACCAATGATCACTAGCCCTACAAACGCAACCACAACAAATCTTACAAACACCACAACTGTAACAAATACAACTACAAGGCCTACAGCAGTTTCAACTACACCTGTGAACACTTCAACACCAATGCTGACTACACCTACAAATGCAACCACAACAAATCTTACAAACACCAACCCAACAAGTACAACAACA
>NW_005188260.1:7048-7946 GCF_000239375.1 Pundamilia nyererei
TGGATGGATGGATGATTATACAGTTTTGTTTGTGACATAAAAACCCATGTAGTTATTTATATAATAATTTTCTCAAAAAACTCAAAGATAACAATTTCATGCGATACACTTTAAATGAGATTTAATATGTATAAAAAAACAACAGACCGTTCAGTCAGTGATTTAGGTAAACAATATTTGATAAGATCATATTTAAAACTCATGATGTCTCAGAACTGTTTGTTAAAGCAACACCTTGTTTCCTTTATTGGCATTTACAACAGCTTCAACTACAACTACAGTGAGCACCACAACATCAGTGACTACACCTACAAATGCAACCACAACAAATCTTACAATCACCACATCTGTAACAAATACAACTACAGCTTCAACTACAACTGTGAACCCTACAACCACTACAACTGTAACAACTGCTGAGCCAGTCAAAATACTGGCGGTGAAATTCAGATCTGTTAAAGGGATATTTACGACTGACTTGCTGACTTCATCATCCACAGCGTTTAAACAACGAGCTACACTGATAAGGACAGCAGTAAGTTTGTTTTCTTCAAGTTGAACAATATTTAAATGTCTGTATTCTAATTAATTACATAATTTTTAGATAAAGTCACATAACAGTATTTCTGTGGCATACCTTAAAAAAGCAAACAAATGATAGGCTAGTCCTTTTTCTATCCCTACATTCAGGTTAGGGGTGGGTTTTTATATTTGATTTATCGATTAAAATCGATTCTGGCTTGGATAACGTAAAATCGATTCATTAAAATTCTGAATCGATTTTTTAATATAAATTTATTTTGCCCGAAATGCCAGAATCTCAGGTGAAATCTCACAAAATTTCAACAACCACCAAACAGCTAAGACAGTAAATGAGAGCAGGAACACGGATTCTGCA
>NW_005188260.1:8866-10765 GCF_000239375.1 Pundamilia nyererei
AACAGAAAGAAAATATGAAATATTAATTGCACTATGATATTACATAGTGCAAATAACATATCACAAATGACATGGAAGTGAAGGAGCACAAGCCCAAAAAGCAATGCATACATACTTACAGTGTGTTTATTTATATTTCTGCAGCTTGAACCTTTCTACCAGGAAAGATTTCCTTCATTCCGCTTCATCACTGTGACTGCATTCAGGTATATTGTTTATGGTATACGATTTCACAAATATTTAAACTAAATAAAGTAAAAAAAAGTTTGGGGTTATTTCTTTTGCAGTAATGGGTCCATTGTCAATGACATGGACATTGGATTTGCATTGTCACTGGTCCCTAATGCAAATGAGATTGCGCAAGTTTTGATTGATGCAGCCAAGATAACACCCTTCGACATTGAAACCAGTTCTATATTTGTGAACGGCACACGTAAGATATATTTAATACAATCATGTCAAACATGTTTCTATATTTTAGAAGAGTTTCTGAAAGCAATGCATTTTTTTTTTCTCTTTTTGTCAACATTTACAAAAGTGTCACATGGAGTGAGCCACAAGATCAGTCTCCTCACTGCCTCCTGTATGGTGCTGCTGTCATGGCTTCTGTCAGGCCAGCAATAACATCTGCGCTGATGCTTTTGTGAAATAACTTGAGGAAATGTCTCCTGTGACTGGGTATGAAAAATGATTTTTACAACAGAAAATCCACGAGGAACTTCTGATGAAGAGCACTCATAGTATGATTTAGAAGTAACTAAAGCTAAAATGAACCTTTATGTAATCAATCAGTATAGATTTGAACATAATTTGTGACGAAGGTCATTGGGTGTCAATTTATAATGTAAGAGATAAAGTCATAATGTAAGTTAGACATATCAGTGAGACAAAGTTTTGTTTTTTTTATCCATAAAGCATCTCCTCAGCTTAAGAATCTGACTGTGAAAGAAAAGAAGTGATACTCAACATAGCATCACCTCACCTGGCATACTGGAAATATAAGATGTGTGAAAATATCCTGTATGATTACCAGTCACTTTTACCAGTCAATATTTAAATATATTTGTTGTATGTATCTTATTCTTGTATTGTATGTATTATGTTTGTGTTGTATTGGATAATTCAGACAAAAATCTAAGTCTAAGTGATTCTGATATTTAAAATGATTTAAAATACTATTGTTATTAAAAAATAACATTAATATCACCTTTTTCCTTCTGAAGCAAGTTCTTTTGAAGTCTATCATGATAAACTGAAGACGCTTCAATTAAAGACTCTTAATTTTTAAACACACGTTAATCACTTTAATTCTCTCTCTCTCTCTCTCTCTCTCTCTCTCTCTTTTAAATCAGGAAAAACAAATAGGAAATACTATCATGGGACTTTTAGGTTCCCATCAAAGATTTTTGATGCACATATAATTAAATCAAATTCTTAGTTTTACATGTTACTTACATCTTACTTTTTAACCAACATCATTTCTTTTCAGCATTGTCAGTGTTTCAGTGAGGGGATGTGATGTAGCATAACTTAAGCAGCAAGGAAGGTGATAAGTAAATAGAATTAGCAGACAATTGAAGTTCTTTTTGAGCATACTTTATTGCTGGCATCGCCCTTTTACCATAAAACAATCACTCAGGCATGCAAAAATCCCACTGGCTTTATACAAGACTTTGCCCACACCTGACCTCGTTAGTCCCTACCATTGAAACAAAATAGGTCAAACCAAATAATAAAATTCTAAACAAAGAACAGGAATAAAGTCATGCATGAAACTGACAAACTCATTTACTCACCTAAATAGTTTGTAAAGTAAAACACTGCATACAATATAACTCAAAAGGCTACTTTAAAGAAAACAAACAATACTATACAAAATGAAAAACCCTCCATTTGGTT
>NW_005188260.1:12194-13169 GCF_000239375.1 Pundamilia nyererei
GGTAGCATCTCTTCCACAATATAGGCTGCAATCATGTTTTTAAGCTCGCCTTCAGACGCTGTCTGTGCTGCTGAAATAAAATCAGGTTTTGCCTGCTTAGCAGGAGTTGCTGCGGTGTTATCCATGGATGATGAACAAGGATCACTTAGAAGTGTTCGTCTATGCTCTCATGTCAGGCGCTTCAGTAGATTACTCATGCTATTAACAGCAGCCGATAGTTTTTTCTCCCCAGGAAATAGCTCACATAATACTGTAATATTCTTGTCTGCTTGTTTCAGAAAAGTGAAGACACCGGAATAGGTCCATTTCATAAAACAGCCACTCACTTCATCCGAGTCCGACATCTTTCGAATACGACTATGCAGCAAACTGGCGCAAAATGGCGTGCACCTGCACTACAGCGATGTTAAAGCGGCAGAGTTTACTTCTAGGTTTAGAAGACAAATTATTGAAATTAAATAATGATATTCAGTGAGTTTAATTATTTTACAATGTAACGCAAGTACATTGTAAGTAACTGTAATGAAAATACCTAAAAATGAATAGTAATTAGTTACTCTACTTTTTCCAGTGGAAAAGTAATTTAATTACAGTAACGCACTACTTAGTAACGCATTACACCCAACACTGATTATCTGACAACAGATAATGAGTGTGTGTCATTAACCATAGTTTTTGGAAAGCTTATTTCCACTTCAACAAACACACCCTGAATACTGGCAGAACTTTTGAATGAAGGAATCACTGAAACAGACTTGTCTGACAAAGTGAAGCTGGCTAAGAGATCTCAAAAAGCAACACATCATGCCACTATCTAAAAAAACACCTGTGAAACAAAGTCACTGCCATCTGTCAGTATGGAAAGGGTTACAAAGCTAGTTCTCAGGCTTTGGGCTTCGACGGCCGTTTAGGACGGAAGTGAGTGGCTGTGAAATTGGACAGCCTTCTACCCTTCGTTCAAGTCTGCCCTTACTT
>NW_005188260.1:14071-15853 GCF_000239375.1 Pundamilia nyererei
CAGTAACAAAGGTGTTGCGTTTATATTTTTGTTGAGTGTAGTTTCATGGATAATTTCAGTGACTGAATTATTGCCGGTCATTCGTACACATGTACTGTATTATATAAAAAATATAAACTAAATGTCTTTGAAACTTATAGAATCTAATCTTGTGGTTTCTTTTTTTTTTTACACAGCACTTTATCAAACTGTTGTCTGTTACTGAGTTAGAGTATTATACTAATCTTAGTGGTGTGGCAGCCGACGATTGAGCCAGCACTGCAAAACTTGTGGATGGGCGATTCAGTGAACAGTGGGAGGAAGCATCCTAAAGCTCTCTTTGCAGACCACCCTGTGTGATTCTCCACTCCCTGACCAGAAAAGACAAACCGCATGCACATGCGCTACCCCATCCACGTCTATGGGGTTTTACAGCCTTAGAACATCTATATTAATTGTAAAAAATATAGCTAGGTACTTTGCAGATTTCACTTATCGCGGGTTATTTTTTAGAATGTAACTCCTGCAATAAATGAGGGACCACTGTAAACACAATAAATACAACAAAAGTATTTTAATTTGTAATTAAAGTAATTTTTAGGAATTGTTAGGTGATGGCATCATTAAAGATTAAAAGTCAAATCTGAGACCTGGAGCCCCTTGCATAAGAATTGCTGCTGGAGGAATTTCCCTCAGTCCAGTTGCAAACATATGGACAGATTTCCACTTTTTTCTGAGGATGGAAAAGGAGGGAAAAAAAGTTATTTCTAATGAGAATAAACTGAAAAAAAGTCCCATTACACTATGCTGACATAAATATACACATTACTACAGTTTCAACCAAATTTAATACCTTCTACGGAAAGCAGGTAGTCTTGCCAGTGGCTTAGTACTCTCGACTGACGCCTGGTGCTGCCAGGTGGATGGAAGATGTTTTCTAGAACATCAGCTGTCAGCCTGGTCTTGGTGTAGCACATGGATGAGAAGAAGAGTGAAGGATGCTGTTCCAGGGCGTTAACAAAATCCAGTGTTGCTAGAGCTTGTCTGAAACTACAAAACAGTATCATTTTTAAATAATTGATTCATGTTATTTCTCAAGGTTGTGGTGCCTTACCTACAGCATAATCTGCATCTCAACAAGCAAGCAGAGTTAACATGTGTTACGGATTCAAATATTGGGGATGGATACAAGAGGAAAAACCAAAAGAACAACACTGGTCCGGTGTTCTGACAAACCATCCTACTTTGGCAAACCGTCCTACCAGTAGGATAATTTTACGCTGCCATATGACAAACTGCCCTACTTTGGCAAAATGTCAGGACTACTGTATGTAATTTATGCACATTTCTGCTGCCAAACAATAATTCCAGCACAAATTTAAGTAGGTATGACTGTTTGCCACTTAACTTTGCCCATCAGAGTATGTTTGTAGCTGATATTCATAAAGCCAGTTCGGTTTGACACTTCTTTTTACCCATTTAAGTGTGCTTGTAGGTCACATTCACAAAGGTAGCATGTTTTGGCACGGAATTCTTCCTGTCAGAATTATGCTTCTTGCTCTTATTAACAAAGGTAGCATGTTTTGGCACGTATTCTTCCTATCAGAATTATGCTTCTACTTTATAATAACAAAGGTAGCATGTTTTGGCACGTAATTCTTCCCATCAGAATTATGCTTCTAGTTTATAATAACAACAGTAGCATGTTTTGGCACTTGTTTGTAGAAGCAGTCTGCATGCCAAGGTGCTTAAGTTATACAGCTGTCACCACTGAAGTGATTGGAACACCTGACTATATAAACT
>NW_005188260.1:49689-51042 GCF_000239375.1 Pundamilia nyererei
GGTGTAAATATTAAAACAGAAATATAGGATTAATATAACATACAATTAGGGATAAATGTAAGGAACACAATGTAAATTATATTGTAAAGTCATTAAAACAGCATACTCTGATTAAAAGAAACATGTAATTGGGTAGGATAATAATAATAATAATAATAATAATAATAATAATATTATTGAGAAACACGTACAAGATGGGCATGTATACTTGTACCCAGAATTTAACAACTATAAAGTTGCAGCATGCCAGACCATCTTGATTGAATGTAACTTTGCTCCGCACAAGTTTTATGGTAGACATATTCATATTGGTATCTAATAAATGATTAATTCTTAGATTTTATCGAACGTTAATTTATAAATTGTTTCTGTGTTTATGTGTTTGTTTCAGATTATGCAAGATGAAATTATTCAGTCAGCAAGACACTTGCTGCAGTTGCAGACATCATCCAACCGAACCATCCGTTCAGCAAGAAATGACCAGGTGAAAAAGTCATAAACTAAACACTCTGCATGAGCATGGAATTTAGGATGCAACTTTATATCTTACCTGCTCTACACTCGGGGCTTGAATTAAAACAACAGTCAATCACATAAAAAATACTTTTGGTAGTTCTGTGCCTCTGTCTCTCTCCTCCAAACCCAGATGGCTGCTGATACTGAACTGGGTTCTGGTTCTGCTTGAGGTTTCTTCTTGTTAAAGGGGAGTTTTTCCTTTGCACTATCGCTTCATGCTGCTCAGTGTGAGGGATTGTTGAGGTTGAGTCCATATGTCCTGGGAATAACTGTTGGGCAATGACACCATGCAATCTTCTGGGATTCCTTAGATAAAAAACCTGTGAACCGCACTTGTCCTTGGTCTTCACAGCTCACCTTTTTACAGTTTATTGAATCAAAATGCTCCAGTTTAGGCTTAGACATGATGTCCAAAACTTGAGGATAACTCTGGCCAATCTAATTCCAAGTAGAGGCTATTATGTTTCAAACGTGCTTGATTAGAAATTTCAGTCAATCCTACATCAATCAAAACAATGCCACCAGGCATTTATGGTGACAGAATAAATTGAGCGAGTTATTTTCATAAGTATTACAAAAATTTAATATGTGAAATGTAACTTAACACAGAAAATTTTTAATGTCTTTTAAAATCTAAACACATAAGGAGTGTAGATAAAACACAATGTAAACTAAATTAACCCTTTAAAGCCGGTCAGAGCGGGCACGCTGTTTTGCGTAACTATTTTTAAATCCCGGTAGCACTGCAACCACGTAAGCTAGCGCAATAATTTTTTTTGCATATGAAACCGGAGGAGTTGTACTTACATCTTATGTCATCAGCTTGTCCTAGGTCAC
>NW_005188260.1:51826-53208 GCF_000239375.1 Pundamilia nyererei
CTGGCGGACTTGGTTCTATGGTAGGTCTTTAAGGGTTAAAAGTAGGCTATTTATAGAGCTCCTCTATAGTGTGTCAGTTGAGGGCTGTCAGGGCAGCCCATCTCTCTTTAAGAGGAGCCGAACTCTGTCTAGCTCCCCCGTAATTCCAACCCTGTGTATACTGCAGTGTTAGTGCTGTGTTGAATTTGTATAAACAAACTAAAAAAAACTATTCATAATAGTCGCTTTTAAATAATTTTGTTAAAATCTTTGTGACAGGTCTTTTCCTGGTATTTTTGCAAGAGGAAAGGGGAAAAGGCGGTTCCCTGCTACATCTCTGGTGCCTGCTAAGAAGCCTAAACCTCTTGAAGTGGTATTTTATTTGCTCCCAAAACAAATGGACAAGACCCCCAAAGAACATGAAAAATATATCCACACACAGGCAGGGATGGGTCAAAGAACAGCACATCTTGATGAGAGCACAGCATATGAAGAGGTATAAACTTATTCTTTTTATTCACTAATCAAAACTGAGAAGTTTTTGCTTAATAAAAGTGTTATTGAAGGTGACCATCACTGCAAGTCACAGGTGGCATTTACAAAAAATAATATTATTATTGGATATTCATTATTAATCATGAAAATGGAACTATAAAGTTTGGATTGAAAAAGATTTTTTTATTACATCCAGTTTGCACTGTAAATGCATGGTTCTTTTACCTTTTCTTAGTTTATACAGGGGTGTAATTAATGTTAAATGTGTAATTTCTTTAGACTCAGAGATTGTATTTGTATTATTGCTTTCAGTTAAGGGCTGCCCTGAATGATTTGTTTCCCAAACTGAAGGAGGTAACAGGTGGCTGGCTGCTGTTCAAATCTGGGTGTGTGTATGAATTATGCACTGTGTAAGGATGCAATGTCTACATTAACCCTTTAAAACCGGTCAGAGCGGGCACGCTCCCTTTTGCGTACCTATTTTTAAATCCCGGTAGCACTGCAACCACGTGAGCTAGCGCAATAAATTTTTTTGCATATGAAACCGGAGGAGTTGTACTTACATTTTATGCCATCAGCTTGTCCTAGGTCACAGTTTCCTTCCACATATAGCTTTGCAAAAACTGCATAAAAAGCACTTGCAGCAAAAAAAACATAATATTCCAGAAACAGGCTTTGCCGATCCGATCAGCTGTTTGTAACACTTCCTACGTCCATCAGCACGAACTATCGTATGTCCACCATGACCTGCCCGAAACCGGAAGTGACGTAATTTTCACGGAAATGTAGTTTTTTACCATCAGGGCCTCATGAGCCTATACTGGTGTTTTTAAAAGTTATCTTTGACTTTATGACTTTCTGTGTCGTTTCTGGGATGCTTAGAACTCAAATTGCACTGCTGGAAATAG
>NW_005188261.1:0-856 GCF_000239375.1 Pundamilia nyererei
GATGTCAACAGAATGGTGTCATGGTTGAGTTTTTATGCCTTTTGTATGATTCTGTCCTAACTCCTATGGTTTAAACTTTAGTTAGTTGTCTCGTTAGGTTCCTCCCGTGTCTGTTTCCGCCCTATGTTTTTTATCTGTTTAAGTCTCCATCGCCCTTTGCTTGTCTCAGTGATGACTTTGTCTGCCTTTGTGTTGCTCTTGCTTCGTCTCTCCCTCTGTTTCTTGCCTCGTCTTGATTATGTTTTCCCTTGTATGATTCTATCAGGTGGGTTGTTCTCCCTAACTGTCATGTTCTCTGTATTTGTTTCTTATGTCTGTTTTCCATCTCCCATTTTGTTTCCCTGTTGTTATGTCAAGCCTGTGCTTCTTACGTCTGATTTTTTATTGTGACTCTTGAGGGATGGCTGTTATGAGGAAAGGCAGCCCAGAAACTTTGCCAGCAGCACACATCATTGTATGTGTCAACTTTCTGTCATGGCTGAGGCAGCAGTCGTGCAGTGGATGAACGAGGACCCAAAATGCAAGCAAGCGACTGGTGATGAGAGTGACGTTTATTTACAGAGTGGCACGGCGACAAAAACGGGAAATGAAACATGAGAGATACTAACGGAAACCTAAACTGGGAAAAACTAAAGAGCAAATTTGAAATTCTCAGGAAACGGGGAGAAAGGCAGAGAGACGCAGACTAACGAATAGGACACCAAGAAGCACAGACGAGCCGACAACGAACACAGACCGACACCCACTAAATATACACACACAAGGTAATCGGGTACTGAACACAATGACAACAGACAGAGACCTTCAGAATAAAACAGGAAATCTATAACACGAACTGGACACAAGGGTGGGGGAC
>NW_005188261.1:3336-4728 GCF_000239375.1 Pundamilia nyererei
CTTACTGGAGACCCTTTCTTGGATATCTGCCACTGTGATGGTTACTGGACCCTGTTCAGGGAGGTCGCTGTGGTCTGCCCTCAGATCCACTAGCCACTGAGCATTGCCGTTATGGGTTGCGTCCTTCTCCCATATGCTCTTTATGGTCTAGCTGCCTTAAATCTGCTATAGTAGAGATACTCTTGTTTCTCTTGGTCTACAATATTCATCGTGTTTAACTCTGGACCCATCCTGGCCAAGGGGGACCCTGAGAGAGAACAAAGGACGCACCTGGCATCAGTAACAAGCTACAGGCTCCTTGCACATCATGCGCCCATGCCCAGTATCCTGCTACCCAAAGTTCAGTCCATCAAGAACAAGCTTGAAGACTTCAGGGCCAGAGTTAATTCTAGAGAGACATCCGGGACTGCCACCTCTGCTTCAGTGAGACATGGCTAAAACCAGCGATACTGGACTACGTCTTTCAGCTCGCAGACTTCTTTTCGGTTTACCGCATGGACAGAAAACAGAGTCAGGGCAGAAAAGAGGTTGTCTGGTGGTGAACAACAAATGGTGGGACAGAGCAAGCAATTCTCCACTGACATGCTCTTGCTCACCCAATCCGGAACTTTTGATTATTAAAAGTTGCCCTTTCTATCTCTCTCAAGATTTAACTGTGGTCATTGCCTTATTTGAGCTACCTGAGGCTGTCACACAACAACAAGCACTTCATTCACTTCGCCGTGCTTACTATTATGGGAGACTTTAACAGAGTAAATCTCAAACACACTTCATAACCTATAACAGCACATCACCAGCCCCACCAGGAGCACTAAGACATTAGACCACTTCTACACTCTGTTCAATGACTGCTACAGAGCACAGTGTCTTCTGGCATTTGGAAAATCGGACCATGCCGCCACCTTCCTTATGCCTGTTTACAAACAAAGGCTGAAGCAGGAAGCACCAACCCACGCTGTCCGGGCCCTGAACAAGGTGTAGGACTTGACTGTAATGCTTCACGTCACTGCATGCATTCTTATTAGCACTTCCTAAATTGTTATTTGCACATTATTTTGTTTTTTACTGTAAATTTCTATATTTTCAATAATGTATATGTTGTAAATTTCTTTACTGTACTTAAATAGTTGGGCATTGCACAGCAATAAGTATTTCACTACATGTCGTACTGTGTATGATTATGTGCGTGACAAATAACATTTCAATTTGAATTTAAATATGATCAACCTATCTCTAATAATCGGCTATGTACCACAGGCCTTCAAGCTGGCTGTAGTTAAACCTTTACTCAAAAAGCATCTCTAGACCCAGCAGTCTTAGCTAATTATAGGCCAATCTCCAACCTTCCTTTATATCAAACATCCTTGAAAGAGTAGTTGTCACACAGCTAAC
>NW_005188261.1:5755-6868 GCF_000239375.1 Pundamilia nyererei
AATAGACTCACAGCTGTAACTGTGGAGAGCATGTGTGATCATATTCTGGGAATGAGAGCAACAGAATAGTTAGTTCATCATGTTTTCTGCCTGTTGGGGATGTTTGTTGTTTTGATTTCCTTTTGGATTTGTGGATTTTGTGATATGGACCCTTTTCCATCAACAACAACACAGCTAATAACCAGTAGTAGGTAGTTTCCAGTTTCATGTCATGCCTTCTTTATACATTAGGGTTCTTTACCACCTGCTTTCAAAGACTTATGTGTTTTTATTGTAATATCTGATCTGTCTTGCCTCTGACATTTGCCCTCAATACAGTAAAAATGACTAGAGATCAAAACTACTGAGACTAAACCTAACAAGAAGTAAACTGAATTGAAATAAAATAAACAAAATAAGGAAAAACCAGATTAGAAAATATAAAACGATAATAACTCTTGTCAACAAACAGAAATTGTTTTTGATGAATAAATAAAAACATGAAGCTGTGAACAGTTGATGTAAAAGTGTACTTCTATATTTCTTGTTAAACATGGTTACAGCTTTGATGTTCAAAGACACACCCTGTAAACCGAATGTACAGTCCAAACTTGTACTCAGATTTAACCAGCCATCAGTTTCTGCTGGGCTTTACTCAGACAAACATGCACACACAAACACTGATGTGCATGCTGCTGCTATATACAGTTTTCCTCAGGACAAAGTTGGTCTCCTGTAGCTGCAGCTTATAAAAATCCATGTTATACAGTTTCTTCTGTGTAATAAATATATACATTCTTTTAAAGTATTGAAAGATATAAGTATTTTTCAGATGAGCAGCTGAGACTTATTCCCGGTACCACATGTTTGGACTTGTTCAGGGCAAAGTGATCATGGTTAAATTAACAGAGTCAAAATGCAATGACTCCATCAGCATTTATAAAACACCATAGTGAATGCCCCAGTGTTAGAGGAAATATCCTCAGTTTGTAGTGTTAGTTGGGTTAAAAAACAAACAAAAACCTTGCTTACGAACTTTTGATAGATATAGATTTATTTAGACTTTTGATGTCTCTTCGCTTTCAAAGAGTTCTGTTTTAATTGTAATACCTGAATTAATGTACTTTAATCTAG
>NW_005188261.1:7581-9491 GCF_000239375.1 Pundamilia nyererei
CCATGAGTCAACTCAGCAGAACTCGATTCCTTTCTTAAAGAAAAAGGTTAGTTAGCTCATGTCCCAGGCAACATCAGGGCGCCTCCTCTGGAGTAGCTCCACTCCGGACCTGTAACCCTGCAATAAAAGATGTCAGTATGTGTTGCATATTAGGTTTGCTTAACACCTGGCTCCACAGGTGCCTGCATCCACGCTACCATTGCCTGGAAAACAAGATCTGGAGGTTAAATCAAACTTCACACTTGCAAACAATTGTAGATCATAAGAGTAATAAAGTATTCAGCATCAAAGTTAAGTATCATGTGCAGGTTTTGTCAGATCATTAAACCACTATTTTTGCCATAGTCAGTGACTTTCCTTAAGCAAGTCACTCATGTCATCACTATGAACTCGACAGCAGTCAGATAATGAGCCCAACACTAAAAATGTCACACAATCACTGCACTTCTGCTCTAACATCACTTGTCTGTCTGTGCTGAATCCTTCACGAGCACTCTTAGAGAGAAACAAACATCAGCAAAACACACGAAGCATCCCGGAGGTCAGTCCTGGATCAACAGATTCCAGAGGTGCTGCAAAAAGGCCATAACGTTAACACTGCTGTAAAAGACGTAATACTGGTTTCAAACACAGTATGTCTCACACTGCATTCACAGTTCCCCTGTAATATTCACATTTTCTCAACAACATAGTGTAATTGCATAACCAACATATAGCCAGTAAACACAGTTTCCTTCACACATAAACCCAGTAATCCTGTGAAAAAAACATTAACCAGTTGTGTGTCCTGCTATAAATCACATGATCAAATCACATGATTAACCCCCTGCTGTAGAAAAGAGAATGCAAATGTTAGCGCTGTGCAGGTATGTACACATTTTCTCTGTGAGCAATACTCATGAATAATACACCCCTGGTACATTCACAAACACGGAGACAAATGACAGCTAAAAAGATTACATTTGCAGAGTCGACATAGTCATGTGACCCAGCGTTTCCTCCTGGCCTGCATTTTTACCGTTGCAAAAGACACACAGATGCATCCGGCCCTCTGCTCTGATAATGTGTAGCTTGCTCATCAGCTTAGAAGTGACCGCAACGCAACCTCACACAGTGTTGGTTGGTTTGCCGCACAAAAGACGCAAATACTTGCACAGTGATAAAGATTTTAATATTTAATTCATCTTCTCCATCTTGTAGTTTTAGCTTTTGTATACAGGGTTCAGCATATTGCTTGTTTTTATAGTTGTGCTCTACATCTCAACATAATAGGATGACAGGCTTTCACACAGGTCAAGTGCCTCTATGCACTTCATTAGTTTAGGTATTTTCCTGTTTTCCTTCATCTCACATGTCATTGTACTGAATTTGAGCAACCCTAAGCTTGATGCAGACTACTTTTAGAATTTATCCACCTCAGTTAAATCTATGGTCTGCAGCACAGGCTGCCGTTGATCAGGGCATATCTTAACTGCTGCTGGTGTGGGCATCTCTGCATGCTCATCAAGGCCGCTGTGTTTTCAGAAAACGTCTAACATTTGTTTATGGCAATATCCAAAAAGATTTGCTCTGCCGGGAGCGATTATTATTATTTTTTTAATGAATGTGCCGTCTCCCTGTGAGGCAGTCTTGCTTACTCGGGAATCCATGATAACAACACAACCAGTGCCACAGACCACGCCTGCTCCGCACTAATTCACACAAACGCACACAAACACAACAACACAATTTAGGCCTACCATGGGCGATTGTAGCTCAAGAGTTGGCAGTTTGCCTTGTAATTGGAAGGTTGCTGGTTTGAGCCCCGGCTTGATCGTTGTGTCCTTGGGCAAGACACTTCACCTACCGCCTACTGGTGTTGGCCAGAGGGGCCGATGGTGCGATATGGCAGCCTGGCTTCTGTCAGTCTG
>NW_005188261.1:10730-12537 GCF_000239375.1 Pundamilia nyererei
AGGAAAACCGAGTAAACGATAAAAACGATAACAAAATAACGCTGAAAACCGATAAAAACCCTGAAAACCAGACATTTCACACCCGAGTCTCTCGCGGCCCGGTACCAAACGACTCACAGACCGGTACCGGTCCATGGCCCGGGGGTTGGGGCCCGCTGCTCTAAGACACCTCTAAGGTGTGGATGACAATGATGGATGTAGAACTGACCTTTTTATGTAAGATGACAGTTCCAAAGCAAACACAGGTGGTCGATGCTGAGAGCGGTCCTGTTGCTGAGGTTGGGGTCATCCTGTAAACTCTTACGAACTACCTCCAACGCTTCCGTGACTGGGATGCAAGTGAAGAGAGATGTAACATCGTACGAGACCATGGTCTCATCTGCCTCCGTAATGACACAATCATGTCACAGACCCTGCACTCTGCAGCTGTTTTTGTCCCCCTTTAGGACCGTCTGTATGATCCACTCGGTCACCTATAGCATCTCTTAGCTTCTGGCTTCGATTCTCAGCCTGTTGGAAGGCAGCTCTGAACACCACATCCAGAACACCTTGGATTTTGTTGAGACACTATGATTGCATTTGTATTGTGTGCATTGTCGTTAGCCATGTTCTCACCGATGTATAGATGCTTTCACAAACAGAAATATGTTGTTCTCTCTCTTTTTGTTCTCCAGTTTGCAGACATCATGGGTGCTCATCAGTCCACCATTTATATCACAAACAGGAGCGACCGGTACACCCTTTGTGAGCCCAGGTGAATGCACATTTGTTCTTTAGTGTTACAGTCATGATTTCTAAAGGGCAGCATCTTTCTGTTACTGTAAAGCAAATGTCTACACGTGAAATATCTTAACTGCAAGCAATTGAAATCTATTTTTTTCACTTTCTTTTACAAACTCATACATACTGACCTTTCATGCAGGTGAGTGCTGCTGAATAAAAAGTAAGATACATTCACATTAAACCAAGTAGAATCGAGCTCAGCAGCATAACACTTGTGTTTGTGCAAAGAAAGCTGCAACGGAGACAAACACTTAACACATCAGCACTTGAAATTAGAGTCATTTATAGGAAGTTACATGTTTGTCTTTGAAACGTTTTTTACTGTAACTGAGAAGCTGCCTGCACATCGTCTCACAGCTATATGTTTCTTTCTCTAAACAAACTGATCCACCTGCCTCATTAGGAGGAGTACGGATCCTGTTTGAATAAGAATATTAATTCATATTTTTCTCTTTTCTGAAAAGTCTGCATCTTGTTAGCGGACGCTGCCAAATCCCATTGCCAGCCAAACTTGAGCCTTCTGAATGTGGCAACACTCTGTTCTCTGGCAGCACCGGGCGAGGATCTGTTGGAGTCTTCACCTACGATCTCTACGATACAGCTGCAAAGAGAGCTGATAAGAAAATAGCCGTCATGTTCTCGGTTCCTTTTGACAAACGCTTGTACTCTAACTGGTGCGCAGTCGGAGTCTTTGGTAGGGAGACAAACTGTGATAGTGCTCTTTATCGTAAGATGTATTACAGTCCTGAGAGAGGGTTTGTGAGAGGAAAAGCTGATGGTCATGATCTGACTCACACAGTTGACGATGTTACTGTTAAATCCAGCATGACAAAATTCAGCGTTGCAACACTGAAAGTTGAAGTACACAACATGGAACAAATTTAATTATGAAAATGGTCAGATTGCTTCACTTTAGCCTCTCAATACCCTACAAGATTACTGTAGACTCACCAACACATCAGACGAATTTCTGAGCAGATAATAATAATAATAATAATAATAATAATAATAATAACAATAATAA
>NW_005188261.1:12832-15167 GCF_000239375.1 Pundamilia nyererei
TAATAATAATAACAATAATAATAATATAATAACAATAATAATAACAACAACAACAACAACAACAACAACAACAATAATAATAATAATAATAATAATATAATGACGCTGAAAACAAAAATCAGTACAGATGCTTGCAGTTGATTTTGGTGTGAAACTCATACATAAACAACAGTTTGAGGTTTTAATTTTCTGAGCTGCAGCTGTTTGAATTTGTGAACCAGCTTTATAGTTCAGTAAACTCAGAGTTAACCCTAAGTTTACCAAAATGATTCAAAATCCTCTGGAGTTAAAAGCTGTAGTTCTTTAAAAATAGAGTTTTAACATTTTACAAAATAATCTCTAAACTGTGAGGCTGCAATGGGAGATTTCAGGGATTTAATAACCTGTTATTGGTTTTGCTGGTGTTACGGGTTCAAATATTGAGGATGAGAACAAAAACAACTATGGTCCAGAAGAGTTGGACAAACAAATGATTTTAATGAACACACATGTGGGGAGATGAACACTGCACACACCAGCATCGATCTCTGCCCAATGATACACAAGCAGTTGTCTTTATAACATCGGGGTTTTGTTTATGACGCCCCCTCATGTGTCGAACAGATACAATACATGCATAAGTTTCAAAACCACAAATGTTCTGTTGACGAATTTTGACACATTTAATAGGACATCTTCTCCGTCTCGAGGCTGCTTCCTGTTAATCTTCTAACTCTTGCTTATCTCCTGGAACAAACTGTCCCTTAGGCAGACACAATTTTGCAGTCACAAGCTTTTGCAAACTATTATTTGAACTTTTACCTAGACATGAGTCTAACTACTGTTTGTGTGTGTGTGTGTCTCGACCTCAAAATGCAATCAGCCTCACCCCGCCCGTTGATGCTTCTGACCTTTTACCAGACAGAGGCTCTCTGTAATATGTGTAATCATCTGAACTAAGAACATACGTAATCTATTGAATAAATGCTTTTCCAAAATGCCACTGCTCAAAGCTTAATAAAAAGGATAAATGAATAAAGGATAACCTGATATATGTGGTTTGTAAGCGTGTTCTTTAGACAAGAGATGGTCTGGACATAGCGCCAAACAAAGCTTACGACCCTCGATTAATTGACTGAGCTTCAACTCTTTAAATAAGCACAAAATGCAAGGTGTGTAGAAAATGATTATGACTGCACCTGTAATACAAGTTTTAACGTAAGGCCAACCGCTTCAATAAATGCTTTGATGAAATGATAATTAATGATGATGGTTATGAATAATAGCAGTAAAATATTTGTCTAAACTCCACACGGGGAATACTTGCTGAGGAAAAACTGATTATGTGTTTTCTGCCTGTGCATTAATTTAGATATGAGGTTTATGGTTTTCTGAGTCCTGAACATGAATAAAGAAATCAGACTTTACTCAAACCCATCTCTGTGCTTTATTCACTATTCACTTTATTCTCGTTCTATTTAACCTGAACGAGCCTCTAAAAAAGGCAACAATCAATGTTTTTATTACCAATGTTCATTTTAAAGCTTAGTTTTTGAATCCTTACAATGTAACTACAGTCCAGCCCATGCAGCAATAATGACTAACCTCGTACTGTCGATGGATTATCTCAGTTCTGCTCCTGAGTAAACATTGGTCCGTTTACAAACAGAGCTGGATTAGCACCAGACAAAGGTCCGAAAAGCTGAAAATCAGCATTTGATTATTATTATTATATATCCTGTTTATATGGATGCACTTTTCTATCTGTCAGTGCTGAAGCAGACGTCACTGATCACATGACTCTGAGGGATGTTTCCAGCACTTCGCTGAATCTGAGCCATGAAGATTTAAGGCTCAGCTCTGAAGGCAAAGCAGGTCTGAGCCTGTGTTAGCAAGCTGTACCTAATAAAGTGGCAGTAAGTGAGTCAGTCAGTAATGATAAGAGCCAGCAGGGGGCAGCACAGAGAGGTGAGGCGCTGCCAGAGAAGCAGGCTCACACCAGACTGGTCATATTCCATCATCTATACCTGAAATAATCATCAAACACACGCAGAGCAGAAACATGTGGAAACATCTGGAGCTCAGTCTCAGTTTGATCCCTCAGAGGTTTACCTCAGTCCTGCTCCTTTACTTCCTGTTTACAGCGCACACATCATGCTGTGTACTGAGAGTCATGTGGTCAAAGTGAGGCCCTGGTACTCTGACAGAGAGCTAGCGCAGTCATCCTAATGTGTGACATCACTTCTAACCAGAGAGCATTCAGCTTTCACAGCAGCCACCATCCTGTCACACTGAGCATGTGCAAACACAGCAGCCAACATCCTGTCACACTGAGCATGTGCAAACACAGCAGCCA
>NW_005188261.1:48661-49798 GCF_000239375.1 Pundamilia nyererei
CCTGAGGCCCTCTGTCCCCCTTTAACAGGTTGACCATATGTGGGATGACCGCTGTGTTTGGGCAATTCAGATGCAAGAAAAAGAATGGTTACAACAACAACAGTAGTTACAGATGACACTCCCATCATTCTCCAGTTCTCCCACAGCTTTATTTTGGTGCTCCAGATTCCCCCCAACCTCATCTTGGTGCTACCGTATACCTTTCAAATGTACTCAGACTAGAACCTCTGTCCGAGGAGCTTTTGACCTTCTGCAGCTACCAGTGTCTTCCAGTTGGGTGATTCTCTGCTCCTCTTCTTTCTTCAACATCAGGGGTTAGACTACCCTTCAGTCCGTTACATAGATCAGGGGATTTATTCTGCCCCGGCTGGCTGGGATCTATGTTTCTTTTGGGGTCACAACCGTGTCCCCCTTTTTGGTCAGAGCCATTTGAACCCCTCTTAGTCTGGTGTTCCAGGATTTTCGCCAACTTCGTGGTTATTGCTGTTGTTCTGGGATCCTCTAGAAGTGACCAGCAAGGCCCCAGTTGCTGTTTTGGCACTCTCTGTGTCTGCTGCGAAGGATCCTCATGTCTCCATGACCTTGTCTGGTGTCTGTGCTTTTCTCTGTACGAGACAGAAAAGGAAAACCCCTCTCTGGCTAGCCTTGATAATCTAATGTTGTTATCAATTGTTCTTCTAGTGATTCAAAGGTGGTTTCGCATATCATGTTCAGGACTCGCTGATGCAGAGACTTATTCTAAACTTAATCTATGCGTGTAAGCATGTTTGCAGTTACCCCTCTGCAATCTAATTCATTTCCCACAATATATCAATCCAGACAGTCACGCTGAATGAAGCTTATGACCTTCATAAGACTGAGTGCCAACTCCCATGAGCACATTTGTGTTGTGTGTATGAAAATAATTATAAAACATTCTCAATCCTAATATTTTCCTTAGAGGGTCCTGGGGTCCTCGCTGGTTCTCTAGAAAAAAATTCTGGAGTTCTGGGAACTTCTGGGTCATTATAATCTTAAGTTTTACCAAACCTAAATTATTAAACACACAAATAAAGTCATAAAAATGATCATAGAAACCACTGTTTCATGTTGAAACTGGAATTCCCCCCTTTTGACACACCCCCATGTGTCAATTTA
>NW_005188261.1:51259-53145 GCF_000239375.1 Pundamilia nyererei
CCCTGGTCAGATTAGACAATCTGTGCACATTAGAATAAACATAATCAACATGGTCAACCTTTTATTGGGTGTTATTTCAAAATATTATAGATTCTACCTGTCACTCCCTATAGGGTTTTCTAAATTGTGTTTATCTAGAACTCCTCTCTGTCTCTAAATTTTGGAGAATTTTATGCTTGGTGTTAAATTTTAGGAATTTGACCAGAAGTGAAATTTAAGGTGTTATCACCCCCATCAGGACTTACCTTTCCCACTTTTGGTGATATTCCTCCCTCGAACATTTGCAATTACCCTCCTTTGGCGTGAAAACTGGTGGTGTGGTCAAGTGGGTGCTATAGGAAACAAAAGCTCAGGACAGAACAGTTATCAGTCATGTGCTTCTTACAGAATTTGCATATATTTTGATTTCATATTGATCCTCTGAGTGTAATGGTACATTTTAATTTGAATTGATCAAAACTAAACACAATAGTTTTTTCTTTCTTTACTTTGCTCTTGTTCTTTTGCAGTACCACATCCCATCACATGTCCCTGTCAGTTGTATTCTACTTTTAATGATTGTCTATTTTAAGTGAGAACCTAAATCACGTGGACCAGTGTTTGTTATTGCATAACTCTATTTTGAGGGTTCAGTCTGCAGTTCCACACTCTCATATGAAGCTACAGTCTCCCCCTCCAGTCTCTCTTATCCTCCTGCTCCTGCAAAAACAAAACAAAGCGAAGCATCCACCCTTCTCTTACAGGCTATGTGAATTGTTGCTCAACATTTACTAATTCTAAAGGTGGTGCAGTTTGTGTCTCCGTATAAAGTCAGTCAAAACTTTAGTCCACATCGTCAGTCCATCACAGTCCAGTAACACACATTCATTCACACATTGCTAAATCATGAACTCACAAAATATCACCACCGGTGGATCACACCTAGATTTCTTATCTCAGTGCACTGTAACAAAAGCAAACACAGGCGTAACCAATAAAATACTAATAAAATAACACATAGTAGGGCCCGTTGCAGACATGTCCAAGCATAAAACCATCTCTCTCTCTCTTAGAGAAAGAAAACAACCCAAACCTCACTGATAAAATCAACCTAGTGTTAAGCAAAACCCCAAAATCAACCAGAAATTCACAGGAAAGTTTTCTGCTTCCTCCTGGGACAACATTGTGTGGGAATTAGAACCTCAGGTGCCGTAGCACCTTTTGTTCCTGCATGATTAAGTCTCAATGACAGAAAATGCGGCGCTCCGAAATGAACCTCTGTGCCACTGCTCCTCATCAGGCTGTGTGAAGCACAGTAAACAATTCAGTCGAGGCCTTGAGCAGCCATACACAGACGTGTGTGTGTGTCATTTCTCACTCAATCAATGAGTGCACATGTGTTCATGTGTGTGTATCACTTCATGCTGAGTCAGTGTGTGCGTAGATGTGTGTGGTTGTTCATCACTTTCCTCTTCTGGTGTTCTGGGTAAACCACAGCCTGAAGCGTGCCCTGGGGTCCTGCCCTCCTCCTTTCCAGTCTGTTTGTGACCATCACTGCAGTTCTGTCCATCCTGGCTCTGGCCCCAACTGGGGCAGTCCTTTCTCCAGTGTCCATGCTCACCGCAGGTGAAACCTGCATCTTCTTCTGTGTTTTGTCCATTCTGAGGTGCCTTTTGACCTCAGTTGCTGCCACGCCCTTTTTGCTGCCCGATCATCCGTGTTGGTCCATCACTGTCCTGCACAGTGTTAAACCAGAGTTATCAAGGTCAGCATTATGCGGCTCGGCCTCACTTTTTATCCGGGCTTTATGGGCGTCTCGTCACAGCTCTGTCAGCTGAAGCTGTCTGGGAATGTCCCTCATGTAGTGAAAGGGGCCTTGGGTTTAGCGTCCTCCGTCTCCGTTTCAT
>NW_005188262.1:0-1424 GCF_000239375.1 Pundamilia nyererei
GTGTGTGTGTGTGTGTGTGTGTGTGTGTGTGTGTGTGTGTGTGTGTGTGTGTGTGTGTGTTATGTGTGTTCATGTCAAAATAATTGTCATGGTTGTCAGTTTAATGCAACGATACTTGAATTGAATGCATTGAGACGGGTGGCAGAGTCAGGCTGGACAATAAAATGAAATAAAAAAATAGATAAATAAATCTCTCTTTTTTTAAATTCTTTTTGTTTGTCCAAGTAGTCAAATTTCCCAGAAAATTAATAGTGAGATATAGTCATCATGCAGTACCAGTACTAATAATCTTTACTTCCACTGACTGAATCTGATATGGTAGAACCTTTAATAATCTTTTGTCCCATATTTTTCTCTTACACTTTGCTTAATAGACATTGGCACACTGAAAAATGTTGATTAAAGATTAATTTGTTGGCAAAATGATAGTATCATATTATGTATTACATAATTCAACAAACATACCTTAATATTAAAATTCTATGCTCAAGTATTACTGAAAGATAAAAATAAAAAAGTTTAAATGCAGAAAGAACAGAAATTTGTGCAGTTTTTTTTTTTCTTAAAATGTTTTCAAACCCATAATTTAGTGTAATTTAGCATTTAGCTATCTGATGATACTTGTTTTCCTCCACCAGAGCCAGGCAGAAGAAACTCAAACAGTTGATCGTTAGTTGGCGGAGGGGTTGTTACCATCTTTTAAGGATCATCCCTCCTCCGAAGGTGAGGGGAATCTAGCAAAGATTAAGGATGAACTCAGCTTGGGTGTCTATCTGGTTTTTAAGTCTGACGTCATTAGCTGCGTCTGGGCCCAAACTCTGCTGCAGATCCCAAAGTCACACGATCATTGTGGCATCTCTGAGAGCTAAAAACTGTCTAAATTCTTTCATCTGTATTAAAATGATCAGTGTGGCTGCTCTACCAGGTGTAACAATTAAGTTTAACATCCAGGCATCCTTGAAAATATAATTTATGAAATTTAACAGTTAGAAGTAAGTAGGAAGTTATCTTGCTAGTTTCCATCTAAGTATAATATACCATGTTCTGGCTGAGGGATTTCCAAAACAAATTAAGACGTACAGCTCTGCTATCGCTTCCGACATAAATGAAGACAGAAAAGTAAACAGCAGTGACGTTTGTAGGGTTACTGAAGTTGGTTTAGCTGGTATATACTGATATGCTACGTGATCGCTAGCGACACAACTGTGTTAGCATGATATAAACAGTGAAGCTGAAGGATGAACGCTAACTTTATTCCACTCGATAAAAGTTAACTTGAGGGTTCCTGAAGGTCAGGGACAAATGCGATCTCATGGCAGGATGCTGTAAACAGACCAAGCTTCAGTCAGGAAAACAACTGAGATAATCCATCCACAATACGAGGTTAGTCATTACAGTTTTTCTCAAATGTTAAAACACAAAAG
>NW_005188262.1:11340-12326 GCF_000239375.1 Pundamilia nyererei
AGCATTTGAGAAAAACTGTAAGATATGCGTCATGTGCAGCATTTACTTTGTGCTTTGGCCTTAAACTCTACCAGCAGTGACACTGTGGGATATTTGTGAATGTCCCCATGAATACACCTAACCTCCATCCATGTTACTGTTACTCACCAACCTCCTCCAACAAGGCCCCTGGTTGAACTGGGGTTTGATGGACCTGTGTGCAACCCATGTCCACACTGGGCGTATACCTCTTTGGCACCTTACTGGAACACTGTGTGTCCCTCCTGAGCCGAGGGAGAGTGTGCGAGCCAAATCATACATCAAAATTAGTTCAACAGTTTTTCAAGGATACCAAAACCAAGATCTTGGAGTGGCCTGCACAGAGCCCAGACCTCAAGCCCATACCCTGTACCCTCAAAAAGGGTACAGTATTGACTATTAATGGGTGTGGGGCTAATAATTTTGGATGTCTTATTTTTGCCCTTTCTTGTTTCAACTCAGTGTATCAATAAAATATCCTTACTACAATTAGTGAACCTTATTATTTTGGACACAGATACGTTTTAAAAAACAAACACTTCTTGTTAATGGTCATTTTCATACTGAAAACATGAGTGTTGCCTAATTTCATAAGGGGGGGTTAATAATTTTGGCCTCAACTGTATAACACCTAATATCCACAAACCCTCAATTTAGAAAAAGACAGTGTTATAAAAGACGAAATTAAATAGATAATAAACAGGGAAAAAAGCTGAATATATAAACAACATATAGATAGGTTTAATTTTTCTGTCAGTTTAATTTACATTCCAGTGGTTTGTCCCATTTGTCTTTTTCTTTTCCAGATGTCGGCAAACTCATCATTCTCCACTTTGGATCTGCACCTTTCCTCCATGAACGCCTCCCTCCCTCTATACATGCACTGTCTCATCTCTAAACCAAGCTCCCTCATCTATCGTGCATTTAGCATCATTATCATCTTCCTCGTCCTCCCCATCTGCATCCTC